>NC_056733.1:1163168338-1163468338 GCF_019279795.1 Protopterus annectens | reverse complement strand
AGCGCAGCATCAGGCAGCGCCGCTTAATTGGGTTTAAACTATTCCCAGCTCCACAAAGTCTGCTCTTCACTTTTTCCCTTAGAACTGCTTTATCTCTCAAATTAAACACCCATTTCTCAATCTAAGACCCTGCACTTGCCCAAATAAGCAATCTTACAATCTTGCACTAATAAACTAAAAGCACTACATCCTTATATACTCTCCACAATTACCTTGTCCCCTATTGGTCCTGTGTAATTAAGTGATAAAAGAGTTCCCTTTACTACTCTAGCATGTCCAAAGGTCAGTTAATGGTTTCCTCTCCAGTCCAGCTAGTGAATCTGGGAATCTTGAGGCAATGTTACAACTGCCTCATGTACATGGACAACCCTCTCCTCCTCCAAACAGGTTCAAACATATGTGAGAGATGCAAGCATATAGCCAAACTGGAGGCTGAGCTCTCTCACCTCAGAACTGGTGCAACCAGTCAGGAGGAGAAGGCAACCTCACACAACACTAATCCAGTCTCACATAGTCTTACCACAACAGCAAACCAAACACATAAACACACAGAAACATACTCGGAGGCTCTAATTAAAAATCTACCAAAGCAGCAGAGACCTCCAAAGCAGACATCCAAGCAAACGCTACCCCACAGCAAAACATGTGCAACACATAGCTCACAAAGTCAGTGTGCCAAACAGTCACAGCCCTTAAGGCTGAATAACACACCTGATACACTTGTAATAGGTGATTCTATAGGTTCATAGGTTCATAGGTTTATACTAGGCTATCTGCCCTAAGGCATTTATAAGCCTAGCCCAAATTATTGTGGCTTACGCCACCCCTTATATGAAAAAATACTGTGCCCATTAGTTTGTTGTGCCTCTGTCCAGCAGTGACACAGAGATGATTCCTGGGGTAAACCTACGATCTCCCATCCACAGGTCTAGATTTCTCTTGAACAGAGTCAGCGAGGTGCTCTGCCTCACATGGACCGGGATTTTATTCCACAGCATAGGGAGTCTCTGAGTGATAAATCTATCCCTCCAGCACATCCTATTTATATCCATGCTAAGGTTTAAGTCGCTTGCTCTAGTGGTTTTGGTGGATTTGGATTTTTGAGGTGGAGCAGGTCCACTAATACCGGGTTGGACATGGACCTGTATGTCAGGCACATGACACCTCTGAGCAGGCGGTATGCGACTGAATAGAGCTGGAGTTTCTTCAATCTGGCAGCATATGACAGATTTTGGAGTCCCTTTATCCTTTTGGTGAGGAACTTTTGGGGTCTCTCCAATTGCTGCAGATGTCGGGTGAGATACATCCCGAATGGGGCATTGTACTCGATCATTGGTCTGATAAGTGAAGAGTACAGGGGAACAATGACCTCACTAGATCTGGATGTGAATCCCTTCATGATCAGGTGGGCAATGTAGAAGGTCTTTCTAACCACTTTAGCAATGTGAGTGTCAAAAGAAAGGCCACTGTCAACCTGGGTCCCCAGGTCCCTGATAACCTCTTCTGTGCTTAGTGGATTGCCACCTATATGGTAGCTTGGGGTTACCTTGTTTTTCCCGAAGGGTATGACTATACATTTTTTGGCGTTTAACTTCAGGCCATGCCTCTGGCACCAGCTATCTGTTTCCGTGAGTCCCTTCTGAAGGATATCCATGTCCGATGCACTTTCCACTATGGCGCCCAGTTTGCAGTCGTCTGCAAACTTTGTCAGCCAAAGTCCTCCCATGTTGGCCTGTACTTCTGACAAGTAGATGCCAAACAATAGGGGGCAAAGGACCGAGCCCTGTGGGACACCACTTGTGACCGGCTTGGAGTCTGACACAGTGCCAGCAACTCTAACCCTGTGGGTTCTGTCCTTAAGCCAGTTTGCAACCCATCTTGTGACATATGGGTTTACATTTAAGCTGGTAAGTTTTTCTACAATACCCGAGTGGGGTATTGTGTCGAAAGCCTTTGCAAGGTCAAGGTAGGCTGTATGGACTGCCTTTCCCTCATCAATGGCCTTGGTGACTGTTTCGAAGAAGTCAACCAAGTTCAAAAGGCATGACCTTCCCTTGACAAAGCCAAACTGGGTCGGGTCCAATGTCTGCAAGTCCCCTATATCTTTGTTTATGAGCTCCATTATGATCCTCTCCATAGCTTTGCAGACTAGACTTGTTAAGCTTATGGGGCGGTAATTACCAGGGTCCGTAGAGGCACCGCCTTTGTGGAGTGGGACCACCGTTGCCGTACGCCACTCCTTGGGCACGTATCCTGTGGTAAGGCTGAGATTAAACAGCGGGTTTAATTCCTCATTTAGCTCATGTAGCACACAGCCGGGGACACCATCCGGTCCCATTGATGCTGTGTTTTTAGCTTTAGAGAGAGCAGCTTTCACCTGCGCATTTGAGATGTCCGGGAGGCTACACTCGGCTGGGATAGTTATCTCTCCTTTAGGGGAGGGGTGAAGTTTGCACTGAACCTGTCTGCCAGTATGTTGGCAATGTCTGTGGGTTCAGTGATTTTTGTATCATTTTGGACTAATTCGGAGCATATCTGGGAGTTTCCACCCAGGTTCCTAACATAGCTGAAAAAGGCCTTATGATTGTCCTTTGAATCCATGGCAATTTTTCTCAAAATTGGACTTAGTTGATTTTATGAGTGCTCGTATTTATTTACTAATAATGATCAGGGGTGACTTCCCTTTTATGGATTTTGTTCTATCATGTAATAGCTTTCTCCTCTTATTGTAAAATTTGTTAATGGCTGGGGTCCACCAGACTGGACGTTTGCCCTTTGTGGAAAGAGTCTTGGTTTTATTTGGGATTGCCTGATCCATGCAGTCCTGGAGGTGTTCATAGAAGGCATTTGTAAGAGCTTCCGCAGCTTGGGTTGTGGTTTCCTCTGGCTCAGGGGCCTTGAAGGATACCACACCAGTCTTGAGTAGTATGAAGTTTGCTTTAGAGAAGTTCTTCACTATGGTCTTTTGGTGGGGGTGGGGGCGGGATGTGGATTTCCAGTGAGATTAGTTTATGATCAGATCTCACCAATGAGGGATATACTTCTGGTGTGGAGCATTTTGTCCCCATGTTTGTGACAATGAGATCTAGTATATTTTCTCCTCTCGTGGGAACAGTGACTAGCTGTTCCATGGCATTTGAATTTATGAACTCCAGGAACCATTGGGCTAGAAAGTTAGGGCTTGAGTAATGTTCCCAGTCTATATTCGGGTAGTTGAAGTCACCCAATATGATGGTGTTTGGAGATACATTTATACCCTCCAGTGTCTTCAGGAAGGCTGTGTGGGGTTCCTGAGTTTGAGATGGTGGCCTGTAGCATGCTACAATTTGTAGAGCAGTTTTGCCTATGGTTAGTTGCACCTGGATGGTTTCCGAAGCTTTGTGCGTTGCCACCAACCTGGAGGTGTGAGTATCCTTTATGAATATGGATACACCCCTCCTTTTGTGGTGTGGTCTGGGTTTTGGGGCGGGCATGATATGAGGTAAAACCTAATAGTGCGGGGTGCTCTCAGGAGCCTTGAACCAGGTTTCAGTTACAGCACAGACATCGATGTTCTCCATACTGAGAAGGGCCTCGAGTGCGTGCATTTTGAGATTTAGACTTCTGGCATTGAGCAGCATTACCCTCAGTTTCTTCCCATTTTTGTTTTCTAGGGTGGTAGGTTTAGAATTTGAGCCTTGCCTAAAAAAGGCACTATGGGGGTGGCAAGAGCCTTAGCCAATATCCGGAATCCCAGGGGTGACAGGTGCAAGCCATCCCTTGCGAAGCAGCGTGGCTTGTCAAGCATGTCATCCCAGGCAGACAGACACTGGATCCCCTTTGAATGACTATAGTCAGACACACTGATGTCCCACTCACCAGGCTGAACAAGGAGAAGGTCACAGTGAGCTGCCTGTCGGGCGCAAGGATCCGCCACATAACGCAAGCACTCAGGTCACTCCAAAGCAAGTACAAATATGACTCTGTCATAGTACATGCTGGTGTGAATGACCTGAGACCTACCTCCCTCGACTACATGAAAAGAGACATAGAGGAGCTCTCCGATCATGTAGCCCAAGCCGGTATGACCCTGACCTTGAGCAGCATCTTACCCTCACCTAAAATGATGCCGCAGTATAAAGACAAAATGATTGATTTTAACAATTGGCTAAAATTTTGGTATCATTCAAAGGGGATCCAGTGCCTGTCAGGCTGGGATGACATGCTCGACAAGCCACATTGCTTTGCTAGGGATGGCTTGCACCTGTCACCCCTGGGCTTTCGGATACTGGCAAAGGCTCTTGCCACCCCCATAGTGCCTTTTTTAGGCAAGGCTCAAAAGACAAACCCACCTCCATAGAAAACACAAAGAACTAGAAACTAAGGGTAATGCTGCTAAATGCCAGAAGTCTAAACCTCAAAATGCATGCACTCGAAGCTCTCCTCAGTATGGAGAACATCGATATCTGCGCAGTGACAGAAACCTGGTTCAAGGCTCCAGAGAGCACCCCAGCACTACCAGGTTATACCTCATATCATGCTTTTCGGCCCCAAAACTCGGACTGAACCACAAAAGGAGGGGGAGTATCCATATTTATCAAGGATACCCACACCTCCAGGTTAGTGGTGTTGCACAAAACATCAGAAACCATCCATGTGCAACTAACAGTGGGCAAAACTGCCTTTCAGTTTATAGCATGCTACAGACCACCGTCTCAAAATCAGGAATCCCACTCAGCTTTCCTGAAAACATTGGAGAACATGAAGATCTCTCCAAACACCATTATACTGGGTGACTTCAACTACCCAAACATAGACTGGGAGCATTACTCAAGCCCCAACACTCTAGCCCAAAGGTTCCTGGAATTTATAAACTCAAATGCCATGGAACAACTAGTCACAACTCCCACAAGAGGGGAAAACATACTTGACCTGATCATCACCAACAAGGGGACCCTATGCTCCACACCAGAAGTATACCCCTCATTGGTAAGATCAGACCATAAATTAATTTCACTGGATATCCAAAACCCGACCCCACCCCCAGCCCAGAAAACCATAGTGAAAAACTTCTCAAAAGCAAACTTCACACTTCACAAAACTGAGGTGGGATCCTTCAAGGCCCCCGGGCCAGTGGAAACTACGGCCCAAACCACAGAATCCTATATAAATGCATTCTATGGACACCTCCAGGAATGCATGGATCATGCTATCCCAAACAAAACCAAGACCCAATCGTCCAAAGGCAGGCGTCTAGTCTGGTGGACCACAGCCATAAATAAGTTGTACAACAGAAGGAGGAAGCTACTACATGATAGAGTAAAATCCCTAAAAGGGAAGGCATCTCTGATCAGTACTAGCAAAAAATTATGATCCCTCATAAAATCCTCCAAGGCCAGCTTCGAGAGAAAAATTGCACAGGACACTAAAGACAATCACAAGGCTTTCTTTAGCTATTTTAGGAACCTGGGATGCAACTTCCAGATATGCTCAGAGTTGATTCTAAATGACAAAAAATACACTGAACCCACAGACATTGCCAACATCCTGGCAGACAGGTTCAGTGCAAACTCCCCCCCTTCCCCCACTAAAGAGCAAATATCTATCCCAGCAGAGTGCAGCCTCCCTAACATCTCAGATGCTCAGGTGAAAGCCGCCCTCTCCAAAGCAAAAAACACTGCTTCAATGGGACCAGATGGTGTCCTGGGTTGCAACCTACATGAACTCCAAGAAGAACTAAACCCTCACGTAAAACTGTTGTACAATCTCAGCCTCACTACAGGATATGTACCCAAAGAATGGCGTACAGCAACAGTAGTCCCACTCCACAAAGTGGTGCCTCAACGGATCCTGGTAACTATCGCCCCATAAGCCTAACTAGCCTTATCCTGCAAGGCCATGGAGAGGATCATCATGGAACTCATAAACAAGGATATTGGGGACCTACAGACACTAGATCCTACCCAATTCGGCTTTGTCAAGGGCAGATCCTGCCTCTTGAACCTGGTCAACTTTTTCGAAACAGTCACCAAGGCCATAGATGAAGGGAAGGTAGTCCACACAGCCTATCTGGACCTCGCAAAGGCATTTGACACAATACCCCACTCGGGCATCATAGATAAGCTATCCAGCTTAAATATAAACCCCTATGTCACAAGATGGGTTGCTAACTGGCTCAAAGACAGAACCCACAGAGTCAGAATTGCCGGAGTCATGTCAGACTCAAAACCAGTTACAAGTGGTGTCCCACAAGGCTCTGTCCTGGGACCTCTCTTGTTCGGAATATACTTCTCCAAGGTACAGGCCAACACGGGAGGACTATGGCTGACCAAGTTCGCAGATGACTGCAAACTGGGCACCATAATTGACTCTCCAGCTGACATGAACATCCTCCAAAAAGGTCTCACAGAGACGGACAACTGGTGCCAGAGCCATGGCCTAAAGCTAAATGCCAAAAAGTGTATAGTCATACCCTTTGGCAAAAACAAAGTGCCCACAAATTACCACATAGGTGGTAACCCATTAAGTATGGAAGAAGTAATTAGGGACCCGAGGACCCAAGTTGATAGCAATCTCTCCTCTGACAACCACATTGCCAAAGTGGTTAGAAAGACCTTCTACATAACCCACCTTATCACAAAAGGATTCACATCTAGATCAAGTGAGGTAATAGTGCCCCTTTATTCATCCCTCATCAGGCCCATCATAGAATACAATGCCCCTTTTGGGATGTACCTTACCCGACACCTGCAGCAACTAGAAAGACCCCAAAATACCTCACAAAGAGGATCAAGGGACTCAAACAGATCCCATATGCTGCCCGGTTAAAAAAAACTCCAGCTCTACTCAGTTGCATACCGCCTACTTCGAGGCGATCTATGCCTGACATACAAAGCTATGTCCAACCCAGAATTAATGGACATGCTCCACCTCAGAAAATCTAAATCCCTTAGAACCATGCGCTTGAGGGACTTGAACCTCAGCACAGAAATAAATAGAACATGCTGGAGGGACAGATTCATAACCCAGAGGCTCCCTTCGCTCTGGAATAGAATCCCAGTCCATGTTAGGCAGAGCACCTCATTGACTCTCTTCAAGAGGAATCTTGATGAGTGGATGGGAGATCGTAGGTTTACCCTGGGGATTACTTCTGTGTCACTACTAGACAGAGGCACAGTAAACTAACCTTAAAAAGGGCACAGCAAACTCAAATCAAAGGGTGGTGAAAGCCAAACACACTTGGGCTAGGCTTGTAAATGCCCCAGGGCAGATAGCCTAGTATGAACCTATTAACCTATGAACCTATGAAGTCCATTTGACATGTGGGAAAACCAGACAAATGCAGGTTTTGTAAACCCGAATTGGAAACAGTCACACACCACATTGCTGGTTGTGACATACTAATGGCAGAAGGACTGTATACTAAAAGGCATAATAATGTGGCAAGATTGTTGCACTGGGGATTGTGCAAATATTATGGTACTGAAGTGGCTGAAAAACACTGGAAACATGATCCACAAAGCATCATAGAAAATTATGAAGTTTACATCACATGGGATCATCCATTACTAACAGTTTGAAAGACAGATGCAAGACAACCGGATATAGTGGTGCATGAAAAGAAGACAAAAATAGCATTGATCATTGAAACCACCACACCCAGTGACTACAGTGTCTTGCATATAGAGAGACACAAAGTCATAAAATATCAGGATTTGCAGGCAGCAATGACAGCAATATAGAAGAAAGATACCCAGACAGTCCCAATAGTAGTAGGAGCAATGGGTCTTATAAAAAAGAATCTACAATTGTATTTAGATATGTTACCAATACATGTAACTCCATATGAATTGCAGAAGGAGTCATTACTGGGCACATTGCGAGTGCTGCAAAGAGCACTTCTGGCTGACATCAAAGAGTGAAACAACTGGCTAACATGAAAAATTGAAACAATACTAATTTCATTAACTTTAATCGTACTTTGACTTAGGAATGGGGTCCATTCCCATCATGGTATTAGAAACCCAAAAGATTTGGAGAAATTAAAAAAGGGAAATACCATTATATCTATTATTTACTAGATTGTATAAATATGGGAAGATTCCTCAAGACTGGAAACGTGCTTATTAAATCTGTCTTTAAGGGAAAGGGGAGTAGGACAAACCCAGAGTCATATAGACCCTTAGGTCTACTTTCATGTTGTGGAAAAATAATGAAGGTAATATTGGATAAATTATTGTCAGAAATGGAAAGGTTGGAACTTGTAATCATATATCACCATTTAGTTTACAGGAGCTGCTCTAGGATTGTTGTGCTCTCTCTGATCTCTAGAGTGAATCAAAATAAAATCCAAGGCATCCTTTGAAATCTGTGGAAAAAATACGTATTTTTATTCACTGTACTGCACTTTTAAACTATGCATTACTGAATTGCTGCCTACTTTTAAGTGTTTTTCGCCATTTTAACTGTTTGGCTGTTTTACTGTTTCAACTGTTTACTGTTTGAGACTGTTTTTCCTGCACTTAGTATTTTCTAGTATGTGTGTTTATAGCGTAGGCAGAAAAATCATGTTTTGGAACTAAAGTATTCCTTAAGCAGCAAATAGCAAACAAAACAAACACCACGCCAGGAATTCACTGTCAAAGCTTGTTTTAATAAAACACAACGCAAAGCTTTCAAGCAAAAGCTCTTTCTCAATGCATAAAAAGCTGGGTCAATGATTACATTAAATACAAACATTAGCCAATAGGCAACAACAATCAATTAAGCACACCTGACACTAATGCAGTAAGCTAAAAACGTAGGCTAGATTCAGATTTGCTGAATCTAGACTGTTTGGCATTATCTGAACACTAAAGCCAGCCATCTTATATTAAGAGGGCCCTCTGCACCCTTGTAACAGAAGAATGTAGCAACGGACCCATCTGAGTTGGAGATTGTTGGAATAAGGCTCAGTACTGAGCGTTTCCATTGGCCAACTTGTTTGAAAATTGCTTAACTTGTTTTAGAAAAGGGTTCTCACAGTTGCTACATAAACCCTGCATTTGTGCAGGTTCGTGCTTGTTTTAACACAGCTCCACAGAGTTTGGTAACTATCCACTGCTCTACTGTCTTCATCTGAGCAATCCAAGTCCTCTGTTTGTACTTAGTGGACCTTTGCGCAGCATGGCACAGTGGAAGTAATCATTGATGGTTATAGATGCAAAAGCTAAAGTAGATTTATTTTCACTTAGAATCTGCTTGTGCTCCAACTGATGAGTCCCTTAAATTGTGCTTAGCTGTTCAGAGAGCACCTCAGCTAGGCTTTCGTCAGCATTTGCCACTTTAACTGAAATTTCCTAATCCCTAATAGTTTCATAGTCTTGAGAGCCCCAATAATATAGACCCATGATTGCCCTCCATTTAAACCACATCCTTCTTCATTAAAGTAAGTAAATTCACACCAAGTATTATGCATGGTCAGTTCTTCTCCATTTCTTCAGCCAGCCTGATTGACATGGGTATCCTAAGGCAGGGTAGCAATTGTCTCATGTACCCTGACAACCCACTACTCCTAAAACACCCAAGCTCAATTTATGAGAGATGCAGACACACTAACAATTTGGAATCCTTGCTCTCTTGTTCATAGAACAGTGACACTGAACAGGTTGTTGGCCCACATACTACACCTCCTGCACAAATCATGCTCTCAACACATAAACCATCATAGGCGGAGGTACTCACCAGACATTTATCTAAACACCAGAGACCTCTGCAACACAAACATGCTACACCTAATACAGTACCTACAGTACTCAATACACATAAAACCACAAGCACAAGTGTCTCACCAAACAAGCCCCTAAGCCAAAGCACATATAAGCCAATTTTTTTTTTCATAGGCAACTCTATAGTGAGACACACAGATGTCTCACTCACCGGCTGGACAAGGAGGAGGTTATAGTCAGCTATCTGTCAGGTGCCAGGATCTGCCAGATCACACACACTCAAGTATCTCCACAACAAGTACAATTATGATTCCCATCATAGTCTGTGTTGGTGTGAATGACTTGAGACATCCTTTACTAGACTATATGAAGAGAGACATGACTGAGCTCTCTGAATATGTGTCTCAGGCAGGTATGTTCCTAGCTTTGAGCACATCTTACCATCATCTAAGATGATACCACAATATAAACAAAAAATGACTGACTTCAACAAATGGCTTAGTTTCTGGTGTTATTCTAAGGGGATCCGGTACCTGTCAGCCTGGATGACATGGTTGATAGACCATGCTGCATTGCCAGAGATTGTCTTTATCTGTCACCTCTGGGATTTCAATAACTGGCTAAGACTCTTGCCTCCCAATAGTTCCTTTTTTAGGCAATGTCACAGCAACAAAATTCTTGACATAATAATATCTTTAAAAAGCAACCTCAAGGTTTGGCTGCTAAATGCTAGGTGTCTAAACCTAAAACTGCACTCACTGGAAGCAGCCCTCATCTTAGAAGACGTTGACATCTCTGGAGTTACAAAGACATGGTTTAACATAGTGAAAAGCATTCCACCTTCCTGGTTTATAATGCCTTCAACACATTCAGAGCACAAGCTGAAAGTGCGAGAACTAAAGGAGGTGGAGTATAATATTCATTTAAGATAAATCTCTAGATTGGTTAAACAAAATGATTGCCTTGAACTAATCCAGGTGCAACCGACTGTAGGTAAGACCCCTCTCTGAGTTATTACCAGTTATAGAACCCCTTCCATAAACCAGGATACCCACACTGCTTACTTGGATCTACTTGAATCGCTCAAGATACAACCAAACATCCTGGTTTTAGGTGACTTTAACTACCCATCTAAAGACTGATTAAATTATACATGTACTAAAACACTTATTCAAAGGTTCTTGGACTTCATCAGCTCCAATGCCCTGGACCAGTTGATTGACACCCCCACAAGGGGCCCAAAGATTCTGGATCTATTGCTTACTAACATGGGTGATCAGTGCACAACCCCATGTGTATGGCCCTCCATAGTGAGGTCTGAATATAAATCAGTCTCATTAGAAGTAACAGTAACATTTGGTCCCCCATTAGCAGCAACTAGACTAAAAAACTTCTCCAAAGCCAATTACAACCTAATACGTGACCACATTAATAGCTTGAGACCCCCTGACCTCACTGATGGCATGGACACCTATACTGGGATTTACACCAATGCCTTGTACAAGGAACTCTACAAATGTATTAACTGAGCTGTACCTGACAACATCAAAACAAGATCCTCAAGAAAGAATAAGGCTGCCTGGTGGACATCCATCATTAACAAGTTATACAACAAGAGAAAGAAATTACTGTCCAACAGCAGGAAAGAATGGTCTTTGAAATGGAAGCATTCCATCCTCGGCTTAAACAAGCAAATCAAATTTTTGTTTTTACTCTCATATGTAGTAATTTTTAGTCCACTACCATCAGTGCAACCCTTAATGTTCATCATTTTTTTTTCCTTTTGTTTTTCTCTTTATAATGAATTTTGTATTTGCAGGGTTGTTTTCAATAGTTTTTGTCCTGTATGTTTATCTTTGCTTATGTTTGCTCGGGCTTTTCCCTCGGGTCTCCACTGAAAATGGGTTTGTTTGCAAACTCAGTTGGCCTAACCTGGTTAACAAATGTGAAATAAATAAATAAATAAATAAAATCAGACACCTCATAAAGCATCTAAAGCTAACTATGAATCCAAATTAGCCTCCTTCACTAAGGATATCCATAAGCCTTTCTTTAGCTAAGTCAGAAACCTTAAAGGAAACTGTGCAGAACCGGTTGTTAATGGCACCACATATACTGAACCCACAGAAATAGCCAACCTGCCTATCAGGTTCAGTGAAAACTTCTCCCCCAGTCCCCACCACATATCCACCAAAACATCCCTACCACCTGCTGTCCACCTAGTATCACCAAGAAGCAGGTCATAAATACTTTCTCCAAAGCCAAAAACACAGCCTCTGTTGGACCTGATAATATCCCAGGCTGCATTCTAAATGGATTAAAACAGGAACTGGCTACATCGCTGGGTACTCTTTTTATCCACAATCTAAGCATTGGTTTTGTACCTGCTGAATGGAAAACAGCAACCATTATCCTGTTACATAAAGGAGGCACCTTCACAGACCCTGGGAACTACAGACCGATAAGTCTGACCAGACTAATCTGAAAGGCTATGGAAAGAATAATCTTGGACTTTATCAATAAAGATATAGGGGACCCAGAAATGCTCAAACCAACCCAGTTTGGCTTCATTAAAGGGAGATCCTGCCTCTTGAACTTGGTGGACTTCTTTGAGACAGTCACCAAAGCCCTGGATGAAGGAAAATCCATGCATATGGCCTACCTGGATCTGGCCAAGGTCTTTGACACAATTCCCCACTGAGGCATCATTAATAAATTCACCCAGCTGGAAATCAACCAATATATAGTGCCTTTTTTAGGCAATGCCAAACTGAAAGTATTTCCGACATAGCAAATCAAAACCAAGAAAATCTAAATGCACTACTGCTCAATGTTAGGAGCCTAAACAAAAAACTCCACTCCCTGGAAGTTCTCTTTACCCTAGAGAATGCTGATGTCTGTGCAGTCTCTGAGACATGGTTTAAAGCCACAGAGAGCACACCAGCAGTGCAATGTTATAATGCCTTCCACACATTTAGACCAGCTACTTCACAGGCAGGGACTAAAAGTGGAGGTGACTCTATTTACATCAAAAATAAATATACTTCAAGGCTGGTCAAACAGGACAATGCACTTGAGCTGCTCCATGTTCAGATCACCATAAGTAAAATCCAATACCACTTCCTTTCAAGCTATAGGTCTCCCTCTATGACCCAGGAAACCCATACCATGTATTTAAACGTATTAGAGACACTAATCATCCAACACAATACTATATTCATGGGTGACTTTAATTACTTCACTATTAACTGGGAATCTTATATGACGTCAAATGTACATGCACAGAGATTCCTGGATTTTGTAAACACAAGCACCCTCCACCAAACAGGGATGAATCCACACTGGATCTGGTCCTCACTAATATGGCAGAGTGCTGCACACCTCCTACTGTAATGCCATCTCTGGTAAGGTCAGACCACAAAATGGTCTGCTTTGAAGTAAAAATAAAACCTGGATCCCCAGCTCAACCAGGAATATTCAGGAACTATTCTAAGGCTAACCTCCTGCTATTAAGTGAGAACCTGGCAAAATTTCAAGCCCCTATAAACCCTGAGAACACTGTTGCCTTTGCAGAATTGTTCACAGAAACCCTGTACAAGCATGTTAATAGCTGCATAGAGGCAGCTGTACTCCCCAGGACGAAGTACAGAATTAACTCAAAAAACAAACCACTCTGGAAGAATCACAAAATCAATCGGATGTATAACAGGAGAAGGAAAACATGGCAAAAATTAGGAGGTACAGCACCCAGAAGGATAAAAGGACTCTCATCAAACTAAACAAACAACTTAAAGGACAAATAAAGTCTACCAAAGCCAAATTTGAGGTAAGTTTGGCCTCCCAGGCCAAAGACAACCACAAATCATTCTTTAGCTATGCCCGCAACCTCAAAGGCAATACACAATTGTGTGCAGAGCTCATTGTAAGGGGAGCCACCTATACTGAGCCAGAAGATATAGCAAACCTCCTGGCTGATACAGTCATCTCCAACTTTACTCCTCTCTCCTCCTCAACATTTACTCAGGAAATATCATCAAATATATCTCCTCCTGCTATCACTAGGGAACAGGTCCTTAATGCTCTCTCAAAGACCAAGAAGACTGCAACGATGGGCCCAGACAATATCCCAAGATGCCTTCTAAATAGTGTGAAACATGACCTATCAGGACCTCTGGAATTACTATTTAACTGTAGCCTCTGAACAGGTTCTGTGCCTCATGAATGTAGAAAGGCAACAGTCAGCCCTCTGCACAAAGGTGGACCATCCACAGATCCTGGAAACTACAGACCTATAAGTCTCACTAGTGCTATATTATATAAAGCCATGGAAATAATTATCATGGAGATGATCAACAGAGATATTGTAAACCTCCAGACACTGGACCCAACCCAGTTTGGTTTTGTCAAAGGCAGATCATGCCTACTCAACCTGGTGGATTTTGAGAAGTTGACCAAAGCAATGGATGAGGGTAACATCATTCACATTGCCTACCTTGACCTGGCCAAGGCATTTGACACAATACCCCACTCAGGAATTGTTGACAAACTCAAGATGTTAGGTACAAACCCATATGTCATCCAGTCAACAGCCAACTGGCTCACAGACAGGACCCAGGAAGTTAGAATTGGGGAGTCCGCCTCTACAAAGAGGCCAGTCACAAGTAGAGTCCCTCAGGGATCAGTTATTGGACTGCTTCTTTTTGGCATTTACTTCTCAGAAGTTAAGGCTAGTGTCAGTGGTCTGTGGCTGAATAAATTTGCAGATGATTGCAAATTAGAAGCTGTCATTGAATTTCAGACTAACACAGACAAATAACTGGTATCAGAGCCATGGACTAAAACTAAATGCCAAGAAATGCATAATAGTATCCTTTGGGAAGTCATCCATCCCTGGTAACTATCATATTGACAACACACACCTTAATGTTGACCCAGTAGTCAGGGACATAGGAACACACATAGTAATCTAGCCTTTGATCATCACATGTCTACAGTGGTGAGGAAATAATTCTATGTTCTACAACTTATAAACAAAGGTATGGCATCTAGGTCCAAGGAATTCATTGTTGCACTGTATTTGGCATCCATCAGACCTGTCATTGAATATAATGCACCCTTTGGTATGTACCTAACCAGGCATATCCAACAACAGGAATGTCCACAGAGGTTCCTCACTAAAAGAATACAGGGCTTAAGTAATATGTTTTGTGAAGACTGCCTCAAGGCCCTATTCCTGTATTCTGTCTCCTACAGGCTTTTGAGGGGAGATCTATGTCTGGCATACAGGGCATTGTCAGACCCCACTCTGATGGACCTCCTGCATATCCACAAAACAAACAGTAGCAGAATTACCCATACTAAAGGCTTAAACCTTGCCTGTAATATAAATAGCACCTGCTGGAGAGATAGGTATGTATCCCAGAGACTTCCTCATCTATGGAACAGGCTTCCTATCCATGTGAAGCAGAGTTCCTCCCTAACCCAATTCAAGTGCAATTTGGACAATTGGATGGGAAACTGGAAATCCATCATTGGTTTGGCACCTGTGTCTCTAATACAAACAGGTAACCTGTAAATGGTTCATCTCCCAGGTCCATGCTTGCACTTATCAATGTTATCAGAACTTGTCAGAGATTTGGGATGCATGGCTAGGCTTAGAAAGGCCCTTGTGATCATTAGCCCAGTAAACACCTATGAACCTATGAACCTATATTGTCAAGTGGGTTGCAAACTAGTTCACCGATAGAACACACTCAGTCAAAATAGGTGACTCTACCTCCACCAGCAGACCCATAACTAGTAGTGTTCTACAGGGAGTGGTGCTGGAGGCTGTATTGTTTGGAATCTACTTCTCAGATGTACAGGCTAAAACAAATGGGTTATGGCTTACAAAGTTTGTTGATGATTGCAAACTGGGTGTAGTCATTGAGTCACCCAACAATGTCAACATACTACAAAAGGTACTCACACAGACAAACGACTGGTGCCAAACCCATGAGCTAAAACTCAAAGCAAAAAAATGCATTATCATCCCCTTCAGCAAGGGTGACATCCCTTCAGATTGCCACACTAATAGCATCACCCTAAGCATGCAATCAGTGGTGAGAGGTTTGGGCATACAGGTTGGAAGCAACCTTTCCTTTTACCACCACATCTCCACAGTGGTAAGAAAGGCTTTTTACATATTTCACCTCATAAGTAAGGGCAATGCTTCCAGAACAAAACAGGTTATAGCCCTCCTGTACTCCTCACTCATCAGGCCAATAATAGAGTACAATGCTACATTTGGTATGTACCTTGCCAAGCACCTGCAGCAACTAGAAAGATCTCAAAAGATTTCTTACAAAGAAAATTCAGGGTCTCCAGCATATGTCAACGTTGACAGACTGAAATCACTGTCACTATAATCTGTGTCTTAAAGACTAGTCAGAGGTGACCTCTGCCTTGTATATAAAGCAATCTCAGATCCTGCTCTAATGGAAATGCTGCACATTTGTAAATCAAATGGTATAAGATGCACTCGCTGTAGGGAAATCAACCTGTGTGTGACATCAACAGGTCTTGCTGGAGAGACAGATATGTTTCACAGAAGTTACCTCTCATTTGGAAGAATCATCCAATTCAAGTGAAGCAAAGCCCTTTGCTGACCCTACTTAAGCATAATTTGGATGATTGGATGGGAAACTGCAAATTCACCCTGGGAGATTTACCTGTGTCTCTCTTGGATGGGGGCAGTAGTTGTTGACTTAGTTCTGCTTAATACCTTGATATTCTTGACAACAAGGGTTGTACTTGGCTAGGCTTGTAAGGGCCCTAGTATTAGCCTAGAAACCTCCTATGATCCCATGATCCTATGACATGTTGAAAACAGATCTATTACCACCTGTTACATAATGTTCTATAACAATATAATAGCAGCTATGAATTTACATTGATACTGTGATATAATTTATATAGATTTAACTTCAGCATTTGACAGGGTCATACTCAAACACAAAACACAGTGATCAGTAAATTAAAACAACTAGGTATTGATTTTCTTTTGATAAGATGGATAGCTCCGTGGCTTACAAATAGGACATGGCAAGTATCATACAGATAGCGCAGTGGTGCAGTGGTAGCATTGTCACCTCACAACAAGAGGTTCTCTGCTTCAATTCCTGGCTGGGGTGCCATCTGTGCAGAGTCTGTATGTCCCCTGTGAATTTGTGTGGGTTTCCTCCAGGTGCTCCGATTTCCTCCCACATTACAAAGACATGCATTTGGAGCATTTCTACCCAGGCCTCCACTGAAAATTTGCTTGTTCCAAGTCGGACTTTCCTGGTTAACAAATGTTAAATAAATAAATACAGCAATTGGACAGGTGAAATTCTTGGTTACAGTCTGGGTGTCCCACAGGCCTCTGTCCTAGCTCCTTACTTGTTTAAACTATATCTTCCAGACATAGCTTTTTCATCTGAGGTATTCTATACTCTGTATGCAGATGACCTGAAATTGGGTAAGATAGGGCATGCCTACAAAAGAACTTGACTAAATTGACCATTTTGGGCATAGAAGAATAATATGGTAATAAATACATCAAAAACTAAGCATACGAGATTTTGGAGAAACAAATTGAAAAGGAATATTTAATACAGCACACAGTGATTAAAATTGTAGTTTCATTTGAGGATATGGGCTTACAAATAGATCCAGCTTTGAGTTTTTTTTAATTATATCAACCAATTGGTTAATGATAGCTGTGGAGGTTGTATAAAAAGATTTTTAAAGTCTAGGAAATTAGAAATGAGGAAGTCACTGTTTGTCAGTTACATTATACTCAAACTTGAGTATGGAATAACAATATGGAAACCCTATAAGAAAACAAGCATGAGTAAACTGGAAAGAGTGCAGAAATATACCAAGGGCATAAATGGATGTGAAAATTTCAGTTGTTATGAAACACTAAAATATCTGAACTTGTACAGTGTCTCATACAGATATTTAAGAGATCTTATTTGTGTATATATGGCATTTGGAGACAACTACCTCTGGGAATGTTTGTGGTTATCAAAAAGTATTACAGAATTGTCATACAACCTACACTGAAGATAATACAGGCATGAGAAGTGCACTAATTAGTTCTCTGAGAGAGCAGCTGAGGCATGGAAAAGTCTACAAAATTATATTAAGGAAAGCATTGTTTAGATATTTTTAAGAGCAGCCTGGACACTTATTATAGGAGCAACTGTTTTGATATATTGGCAGGCTAAAAGGGCATTAATGTCCATGCTTGAAATATTTGTATGTATGTAGCTGACAGGTACATTTTACTCACTCAGTACTCCAGATTGCTGACAGTCATGCACTGGCAGCTCAAATTCAAATTTTAATTTTTGTCTTCAGCCATGAACCATGTTTTGTGCCCTTTTGAGTGGTACACAAATGGAAAAGGCAAAAAAAATTAGAATTCAACAACAAAGCTTTGAAATATACCTGTTTGATGTTTTCTCAAATTTGTTGTCTTATAGCATAAGCATATGCTACTTAAGCATCACTACTGTCATACAAACAGCACCCTTTCAGGATTTGAACCTTGAAACCATGGCATTAACAAGACACATATGAGATTATTTTCACTATTTTCCATAGACACAGACATATATTATGAAAAAGAATAAAGTAGATTCCATATGCTTCAGATGTAACATTGTATCACTTGACATTAAAGGTGTAACATAAGCATTATCTGACAGTTGTCCTTTGTAATTTGCTCATAGATGTGAAGAGGAATATTTGCAACAGTTAAGCTAAAACTTCCTGTCACAATAATATGCAGTACTTGCAATTCTATGGTTGTTTTTTCTCTGTATTTTGGGAACATCATTCTCTTCTCTCTGCTTTTTAACATAATTGTAAGGTTATTTGGATTGATTTTGATATCTGCATGTATACCTAAATGGTTTATGTACTTAATTAGAGTTACAGACAACTTTTTACTCAGAGGAACAGTGTGGTCATAAGCATGGGTTAATAAAATTGTTATAAAGGTTTATCTCCTTAGTCAGTCAATGTAATCTCTGCCATTTTGGTAACTCTCTTTTCCCTAACACACCCTCAATTAGTATACATCAAAGTGGCAGGAGTGCGAAGTAGTAATTATTCATGCAGTCAGTATAATCACACTTGCAAGCCCTTAGCATGTAACAGTTCTAAATGCTCCTTCTTGTGCTGCTAGGCTATGTGCATTGAATTTTCTAGATCCTCACACCATGTTTACCTCCCAGCACTTAGTGCAGATTGTAGAATTTATGACTACTAATCAGTTGATGCCTGATTTGCATATTCACAGTGCTCATAGAGCTGAATCTGCACTATATAACATTATCATGTTGCTAAGGTACTTGTATCACAGTAAGAGAGACTGTTTGGATCCAGAGACTTTGATAGTGCTGTTTTTCTGATGGAACTGCAATTGTTTGAGAATGTTCATACAGAATACTCTTTCTGGAAAGGTATGTGATGTTCATTTACAAAAGAATATTTTGTTAACCTAATCAATAGCTTACATTTCTCAGCAGCAATTGATTGCTGTCTGCATTTTCTCTGTTGGTATTGTCATGGTATGTGTAATGCCTATGTTTCTTTTAAGTAAACTTGAGTAATGCTACCTTCCTTTATACAATTCTCTGAGAAATACGAATGTTTGTGATAAAAAGTGTTATACAACTAGTAGCAATGGCAGGGTTACAACTGTAGTCTAAAAAATATGTTCAAACTGTGATACATGCCTGACATCAACCAAAGAGGATAGTCCAAATGCTAAACATGTGCAAATGCCTTCATTTTAAGTAAAACTAATTTAGTTAAGGATTCTATCTATTACGGAGTTACAAATGTCATCCACACAGAAGATTTTTATCATTACAATCAATATAACTTTTTGGGGGTGGGAAAATCTTTATAATAGGGTATTATTACCTGTGTGTAGTTCTAGTGAGCCATATGTTTAATTTTTTGGTCATGGTGCCTGCCTAAATTCATATATATGTTATTAATCACTTCATTTGATTTCCTTTTTTACTTCTTGATTTTCATCACACATAGGAATATGTCACCCAAGACATCTGGCCCACACAAACCTCCATTCACAAATGTAGAGAATGAGAATGAGGTGATTGTGCAGGGCCTACACTGAAACAGCTCAGACCTGTTAGATAGACACAGTGCCAGCAAGTTCTCCCATGACTGTATTTGGGAGCAGATAGTCAATAATGACAATGAGTTGAGAGGACATTGCCATAAATTTGTGAAAATCAGACATTGGGCTAGTGGTATGATTACCAAAGCCAAAAACCATGTAGCTGCTATTGCACAGAAAAAGAGGGTAACTGGCAGTGGTCTTGCTACTGAATCACCTCTGACTAAAACAGGAGTTCATTCCCACTGTAAGAGATCCACATAGCTTATCAGGGTGGTTCCAGATTCATAGTTGATGTAGGTGTTCAGATGGAGGCCAGCCAAGTGTGTGTACTGGTGAACTCTATAGCTATATTTATATTTATAGCTATATATATATATATATATATATATATATATATATATATATATATATATATATATATACACGCACACACACACACACACACACACACACATATAGATATACCTATATATAGATATAGATAATAGATGTAGTAAGAGAGAGAGTGAAAGAGGGAGTGATGCAGAGAAGGGAACATGAGATGGAGAGAGGAGGGGAGGAGAGAAGGAAAGTGTAGAGCAGAGTGTTGTATATGATGGTTCTTAATATACATATGTATGGTGGGCATCTTACTGTTTATTGTGTCATTTGTATTTTAATGCTTGGCATTCCTCTTTCATCTGCATTTCTTCTGTCTCACTACTTCTTTTATTAATTTTCAATGACCAGGTTCAAATGGTAGGCACATACATGTTTTTTTTTTATAGAACTACGCATAAAGTTGGTTTATTTAAATAGTTTTTTTACTTACAGTTGCATGTATTATTGCTTAAATTATATATAAACTAAGTTTAATCATTGTTTTAATTTTGTTTCTCCATTTGTTTTATTTATTACTTGTTATCATAGGTCACCATGCCAACAGAACTCGTTGTACCTGACGTCAGAGTATCGGTAGCCTCTGATGATGATGGCAGTGATGAAGAGACACAGTCTCTGGATGCCGAGGGTTTGCCTGACACTGAGGTTGTGATTCCCATATCCCCTGCCCATGTTTTGGACATAGTCAGTAAGTGTATGCATACCCATGGCATGGAGCCATGAGAGATAGGACAGGCTGAGGGTGACATGGTTGATCAGGGTAGTACGATAACTAAAGTTGCTGAGCTGGCTGAGTCTTCCCTAGCCATCATAAGGGTGATGTAACACACAGGAGTGTTTGTAGAAGTGCTCGCAGGAGACCTACTGTCCACGCTCTTCCTGATGTTGGTGTGTCAGTAGGTTCCACACAACATATGTGTAGGGCCATCATTGAGGCACAGGCATGTTCCACTAGGGCCTTGGTAGAGATTGTCCGAGTATTGCATGTTATGCATTATGACATGCGGAATGCATGAACCACTTAAGTGACTCTTTGGACAAGATGAATGACACACTAGATCAGGCAGTATCTGTAATGGAACATCTGGGGGAGGATCAGCATTCACGTGGCCAGAGAGCTGCTACTTCATCAGGTGTTAGACAACGTGACCATACCAGATCCAGCTCCTATAATGGCAGTGTCTACATCAATCATGTTCATGTAGCACCCAACTTCTAGCCAAGAACATGGAATGGGTATATATTAGAACATTGAATGTTCTAAACAGCGAATGCTCGAATGCTGACATGAGTGAAAATGCAGGACCTCGAAGTTTTTTTTTATTGCAGTGCAGTGAAGATCAAAATATTTGCCCTTTCCTCACCGTAGTGCGATCTCAGAGTTGGAATATATACATATATATATATATATATATATATATATATATATATATATATCTATATATATATATATATAGCAGGGGGGTTGGTGGCACAGGCTCGCAGCCCCCCACAATAATGTTTTCGAGGTCCTGCATTTTTGCTCATGTCAGAGTTCACTATTTAGAACATTCGATATTCTAATATAGACCTGCATGGAACTAGCAGTGAACTCCTGGTAGAGATAGTTCTTGTGGTCGGAGGTGACAATGCTAAACTGACTAGTCTACCATTCATGGCTCACAGTTGTCTGAGATGTCAGGGCTTAGTGCCAGCACAGTACTTTGATCATGTTCATCTAGACCCCCACACAATAAAAGTAATCTTGTAATAGCACCACAAACACACACACACACACACACACACACACACACACACACACACACACACACACACACACACACACACACATCATATAAACATTACTACTGACCTTCATAAATCTGTTGCTATTGGCCCAGACAATTGTATACTTGCTGAAAAACTTGTTCCTCAGTCACACACACACTCTGACTTTTTTGGTGTCAGGCTTGCCCTCCTGTGCAAGTGATGATAACTGTCCCCTGCCTTTGCACGCTTCTTTGCGACTTAGGGGTGCCTATATTTCTTATGCACAGAGTGGATAGCTAATCCTTACTTACTCAGATGGTTGCTTTGATGTAATGTATTGCAGAAAAAATGTTTCTTTTTCCTGATCAGTTGTAAATGACCAATTTTGTACTTACTGACCCTCATTTTATTTATTGTATTATTCTTAATACTGCAGTCATACTTTTTAGCAATGATTGCTTGCAGCTAAGCTTCTGCAAATGTTGTTAACATTGACATGCTCACTGTTGGTTTATGTAAATTGGTCAAGTGAAATGCATGATGCACAGTATTTGGCAGAATCTTATTTTTTAAAGTATTTCAGCTTTTCCCGGTTAGGGGTCGCCACAGCAAAACTCCTGTCTGCTAATGATTGGCAGTGGAATTTTACGGTACTGAGTTGCCAGCCTGACACCTAACCTTCAAAGAAGGCACACCCATTCATGCACACACCTACCTGCATGCCTTTAAATGTCACTTGACCGTGGGGAGGACATGTGACTCCACACAGAAGGCTCTCCAGCCGAGAATCGAATAGTAGAACCTCTTACTGTGAGGCGACAACGCTAACCGCTACAACCATCTGAGTAAGTAAGGATTAGCTATCCACTCTGTGCATAAGAAATATATTGCATAAATCACTCTTGAGTTAATGCTGACAATACTGTAGAATTTTGCCATGTTTCATCTTAGTGACATAACTATTTGCATATGAGAATTGTCATTTATATATCTCATTTTTTTTTCAAGGTTCTACACTTATCTTGTTAATACTGTAGCTACGAGATGTGTCCTTGGGGGTTGACTCTGTCTGATGTTAACAGAGCACAGCCATGATGTGTCTCAGTAAAGGTTGAGGACTTTGTCAGGCATCAGTTTTAAGATTTGTATGTGCTTAGATCTTACTTTTTCAATTAGGTAGTAATTGTGTGTGCTGTCCTTTGTCTCTTAGCCAGAGCCATGACATATTGTGCATGCGTACATCTGCCAGCATCTGCAGCTGGTGGTTCTTCCTCAAGCTCATCACCTGTATCTGCTGGAGTTGCTAACACTGCTTGTGGACTTGCACCTTGTTGTCTTTATTGCAGCTGTTTCCTGAGTGCTATACTATGCAACATGGTACAGACTGTGAGTATTTTGTCAGAGCCAGCTGGGTTGTACTGCAGAGCACCTCTTG
This sequence comes from Protopterus annectens, assembly GCF_019279795.1. Classification (NCBI taxonomy): domain Eukaryota; kingdom Metazoa; phylum Chordata; order Ceratodontiformes; family Protopteridae; genus Protopterus; species Protopterus annectens. Next base: position 1,163,444,904 of record NC_056733.1, on the reverse strand, counting down.
AACATACATCTCAAACTCTTAGTGCAAGAAATCTGGACAAAGTCCAACAGAATGGTGGGACAAAGGCCCAAAAGTAGGGACATAGTTTAAATATTGCTATTATAAACTTAGAAAGCTGCTAGAGTAACAGGGTTTGTTTTGACATACATTTTCTGAAGGATATGATGTCTGAAGCTCAAATATATGTTATTCTTTAGTGACTTCAGTCCTCAGATAATCATGGTGATTTGCCAGAAAACCACAAAATTTATGAGGAACATACCAAAAATCTGAGTCAATAATCTGGACAGTCTGCAGAAATCTGTATAGTTGACAGTTATGCTCCTGATGTGTCTAGACACTGGAACCTTGATATGAGAAAAGTGAATACACATTTTATTATATTCCTAGTCTGAGCATGGTCATCATTGCATCCTTTCTCTGTGGGGTTATGTGTATTTCTCATTGGTGTCATGAGCCTAGGTTCCAGTACAAAACCTGCAACCCCACTAGATGTCCTTGTGGAACGTCACCCCTAGTAAACCTTGTGTACAGGTCACAGGTGTGCCATATGTGTGAGTCATGGAAACTGACAGGCTTACCTAAATACACACTGTAAACAATCCTTTGGGCATTGCAGACAATCTAATAGTTAATAGAGTGGTATCCTTCCCTGTTTATGTACTGCCTTCCCTGTTCACCAGGTAGGGCTTTTATTTCTATGTGTGTGCAATTTATGGCCACCAGAGTCTCAGGAAAGTGTGCTACTCCACAGAATTGTTGCATGGTTGTTGCTCTCTCTTCTGGAGTGCGTGGGAAAGAGATATGATTTTTTGCATGTTATAGCAATGCATTTAGAAACTGATGTAAGATTCTAGAAGCTGAGGCCTGTGACAGCCCTAATATTTCTCCTGTGGGGCTCTGGAAAATGCCTGTAGCTAGTAATATGTAGTGCTACTCATACCCTTTTTTCCACTGAGATCTGTTCTCCATGATTTCCCTGGGGCCTCAAGTGAGGGCAACAGAGGTTGCATATTTCCTTTAGTGTTTCCCTGTCCACTCTGTATCACTCTATAATTTCTGTGTCATGCGGTCCATAATAAGTCAAATGGGTTCTGAACACAGCAACTTGGAATAAAGCCTTTTGCAGATACAGGTTAATGATAGCAGCAGCAACCCCTAACATTTTTTCTATGTATCTTTGTGGCTGTATTTCAAAGACTATTAGATTTCATGGGAAAACAAAGCACTGAGTGTACCCACTCACTTTAAGTGTTCCTGAATAGCTCCGCCATGTTGCATTGCTTAATTAGCATGCGCTGCAGCTACTTATGCCTTCATTAACATATTGCAGTGCTTGCGCTTGTTTTGAGGATGGCACAAAGTGCAGAGCTGCTTAATGAATGCCAAATAGCATGCTGTCATGTAAACCGCATTAAGTACAGATGTTCATGATTCCAGCCCTCAGAGTGTATACAATTCTGTTATCAAGTTTGTGTGTGCCATACAGAAATTCCTGTACCATATTAATACATGTATTCTGTGGAATGAAAGAATATAAATGGTTTATCTTAAGACTGGTAAGCAATAAAATATTTCTTTATTTAACAGTTGTTATTCTAAGTAGTGCATTGATTCATGAATTCAGGCCTCTATATTTTTAACATTTATATAAATATTCTTAAATACTGTAGAGAACTTAGTATGCTACACAGTTTTCCCATGAACTTAATTGTTTTTCTAGATCTGCATATTGTCTACGTGTATTTCATCTGCTGGTCTTGTAATGTTCAATATCTCATTATAGCCAAGTTACTGCGCCAGGTGTTTCTGCAGTTACATCCTATTGACACCTCTAGGCGTCAAATATTGCTTGTTAATATTTGCACTAATAATTCCAAAACCATGCTATATATACCTCTCAACCTCTTAAGAGAAAGAAATCTGGACAGAGCCATAAGTAAAAGTGAGGCAAAGGCCCAAAAACAGGAACAATTTTTAAATATCGCTCTTACAAACTTAGAAAGTTGATAGATTAACAGGTTTTACATTAGCATGGATTTTCTGAATGGTATGAAATCTGAAACTCAAATGTCTATCTTTATTTTCTGACTTCAGTCTTTAATGAGTTGCCACTAATTTGCCAGAAAACAACAATTTTATGAAAAATGGACCAAAAATATGAGGCAAAAATCTGGACATTTTACAAAAAGCTGTACAGTTGAGAGGTATAAATTGCTATCTACAAAGTATTAAAAGATTTAATGTTAAAACTTGCACAGTGGGAAACACAATTGTATTAATATCTGATTTCTGTCTAGTGCAGATAAAACAATTTTAATTGTTATTCACATAGTATTTATTTATACTGTCATAAATTTCAACTTTTTCTAAACACCTTGACAACCAAGTAGCACAGACAGAACTGCTTAGTCTCATATGAAGACATTCAGCAATGTGAACAAAAAAAGTTATTTTTTCATGATGAGTTCCTTATGGACTAGGGCAATCTGTAAGATACTCAATGCAAAGGCACAAAATCCATGCCATCCTCTTGTACCTAGGAGCCATATATTAGGTACACTTGGCTTATGTTGGCTAGGCTTGTAAGGACCCTTAAGCAATTAGCCTAGTAATCTCCTCTGAACCTATGAGGCCATTAAAAGAAGGTCATATTCAAATTTTGAGGGAAAGATGCCTTTGCCAATAGCTGTTCTGATACTTTTGGAGAAGGAGGGTATACTTTTTGACCCACAATAGTAGTGTGTTAATCTTTTTGTATGTATTATCTATGTGGAAGGAGCAGTCAAGAGATGGGTCTAACTAGATGCCTAGGCATTGAAATGCTTTGTTATTTTCTATGACTGTGTTGCTGTGGTCAATGATTTTTGTTTTGGTGGAAGTGAGTAAGAATTTTTGTTGTTTATCCATTGAATAAATGAAAAGAAATTTGACTACAGTTCTTCTTGTAGTAGTGGGAACTAAAGATTAGAGCAGAAGGGAACCAAGAGAAACCTGGACCAGTAGATGGGAAATTTGAAACACACCCAGGGTGTGGCACCTTTGTTTATAATGGACATATGCAGTCTGTAAATCTTTCTGCAGCTTACATATGCCCCTTAAAATAACCACTAAGGCACATAAACTTGCAGGACACAATTGTGATGCTTGGCTAGGCTTATGAAGGCCCAGCGGTGGTTAGACTAGTATACCCCTATGTACCTGTAAACCATATTATCTGTGTAAAGTATGGGAAGGTGTGGAAGATACCACATAGTTATTAATGTAAATGGATGCTAGGAATGGGAACCTTTCTTGGGAGTAGTGGGGGGAGAGACTGAATTGTGGACTTTAATGGTGATGCAATGGTTATACAGAAGCCACGGAATATTGTCTGGACTGATACCGAGTTCAAAAATATGTCTTAACAGCATGTAGTGGTCACCCTAGTTGAGCGCTTTGGTAAGGTCTACAAAAGCAGAGTCGGTGAGTTGGCTCTTAATCATTCCTAAGAGGATTTCAATTGTAAGGGCCTTTGTGCTACATCCTGATCCAACTCTGTGTTGTTTATGAGTAAGAAGAATTATTTGATGAGAAAGTTTAAATGAGTTTCAATAGATTTTTTTCAGGGTTTGATGGATAAAAATGTTGGGTGGTAGTGTGAGACTTTGGAGGAAATTGGTTGTTTTGGAAGTGGATTTATTTTTGCATTTTCCATATGTTATTAATCACAGCACAAATAATCTTAACTAAACTGTCTTAAGAATAGCACAGAGCTCACTATGAAATGACTGTGCAAAAAATGCAATTTACCATAAAACAGTCATTTCTGGAGGGGTAAGGGCATGCCCTCATTTCAACAGTCTCTAAATGTACTAATTACAAGGTTGCACAAACTCAGAGAAAAGGGAGAATGTGTAAAACAACTTTGCTCTCTTCTCTGATTCTGTAACAAAAAAAAAACAAAAAAAAAAAAACAAACGTATGATACATTGACATCTAGTGCATTGAAAAGTAAACAGTGGAAATGTGTGATGCATTCCTTAGGATATTTTGCATGCTGATAAAATACATACATACATACATACATTTTCTAATGATTATATAGAATATAGTAGCAGTCATCCACCATATATTTTTAAGTAAAGATATAATGGAAAAAGAATTACAAACAATATTTAATATGTTTAGTAGCAGGGGTTATCCCAACACTATGTTAAATGATGTAGTTGGATATGTTAAACGACAATGGGGCATAAAGTTTTTGCCTCTTTTAGGTACATCATACATTTGCGTTAAAGGAAAAGATGTGAGGGAGTCCCCAGTAGCATTTTATAGAGTGTGTGTGATTATGTACACACCTTTTGCAAATCATATAAAGGATATATTGAATAGACATTGGGATATGATAACAATTACTGAAAGTGTAGCCATGGTTTTGGGCAAACAACCGAAATGTGTATTTAAAACTGCTCCAAATATTAAAAAATTGTTAGAGAGGGCATCATACATCGAGAAATGCAAGAGTACTATTAAGGGAACTTCGAAATGTGGTTCATGTAGTCAATGTAGATATATACATGAATCAGTAAGCATTAAGTTAGAGAACATCCACAAGACATATATAAAATGCAGGGCAGGAAATTGTAATACACAACATGTAGTTTATCTTGCCACCTGCGTAGCCTGCCCAGCATTTTATATAGGAAAGACCGAGAGGAAGTTCAAAAAACATATATACGAGCATTATTATAAGATACAGAAAAATGATATGAAGAATGCCTTATATAAACACATACACAGCAGAGGACACGATCACACATTTAAGTTTTCCATTATTGAACACATTGACCGTACCGAAAGAGGAGGTAACTGGAAAGTTTACTTAGCATTACTGGAAAGCAAGTAGCAGATATTTACTGACGCCACAAGATTTCCAGGCATAAATGATAGTATCAGCTTGAAACCTTTCCTTATTTTGGAATAAACTATACATTTTGCATTTTCAAATGTAATTTCAATGCAACATAACTGTGTTTTATATTTATTTTAAATTTTTATATTTGTTTATTCTTTATTATTATGGTTAGTCATAATTAATTGCTATGTTAAATTGTATGCACATCATTGGGAATTCCATATTTATAATACATTTATATACATTATGTTTCTTAGCACTTTATAATGCATTTTATTTTATTAATCTATTAATATTTAATATTTATTAGCATGCATCATCCATGTGTATAATGTATTTTAACTTAGTCTATTTTTAAAATATATAATATATTTTTAATATACATTTCTCTATAGTTATTATGTAGACATTATCAGGTTATATTTAGTATTCGTGGTGCAGATAGTTAATTTTAGAAGGCATAAGCATTTATGTACTAGAATGTATCTTTAAGAAGTTAATTAGTTAATTAATTTTTTGGCGCCAAAACTGGGTAATTAAACTATGGTAAAGCAATAACAGTTGGTTCTGATGAAGTCTGTGTGGAAACAGATGAAAGCGCTTAACCATCTGATATAATTCTCTGGTTTTTATTTGTGGAATATCTGTGCATTTTAAACAATAAATCTATCTTGTTCGAGCTGCAGCGTAATTATTCTGCTTAAGGAAACCTTCATTCTTTATGCTGATAAAAGGGCAAACAATAAACTGTAGTACTCCTATTTAATGGACATATCTAGCTGTGCTAAACACCCTCCAAATACATTTCAGTTGTACTCAGTTGTAGCTAGACTTTTGTAGTTTGTACCACCGCCTAACTGGAGTTCATCAAATAGTATGCATACCAGTAACTTTTTTTCTGTTCCTTACTAAACTGCAGGGTTAGTAAGGAACAGAAAAAAGTTACTGGTATCCATATCCATACTATTTGATGAACTCCAGTTAGGCGACTCTCACAATACCATAACTGGACAAAATCAAAGTTATACTATGGAAGGATTTATGCACTTGCCAGGTTGTTTTGTGTGAAATTTAGAAAAGAATGAGCAGGTGAGATATATGGGAATACTAGAAATGATCTATACAGCATAAGATCAATAGTAAAAAATACCAACAGCAAAATATCTAAACTCAAATATATCTAAACTCAAAAACATCTAAACACAAAATATCAACAAAATCTAACCATATTCAAAACCAATATTTTTGCAGAGGGGCTTGCCCCCCTGCACTCCCTTGAGGGAAGTTACACTCCTGCACCCTCTGCTAATTAGGCATACCAACCCCAAGGTCACACAGTAGTGGGGAAGGGTGTAAATCCTTCCATAGAATAACTTTGATTTTGCCAAGGGTTTTGAGTATACATATTTTGTTGTTGATATTTTTACCGCTGATCTGTGATCTGTTTGTCTGTACTCCTATACAGGCACGTATATATATATATATATATATATATATATATATAGATAGATAGATAGATATACACACACACACACACACACACACACACACATATATATATATATATATATGTGTGTGTATATATATATATATATATATATATATATATATATATATATATATATTATATGTACTATTGATCCGCCAAAATATTTTAACATTTATATGTGTGTGTGATTCCAAGATGGCCGCTGACAACTAGACATGCATTAAGCTGCAGCTCCATAAACTAAAAGTTTAATCTGCAATAAAGCCTAAACATCCTGTGTCCAGAAGGAAAAACCTGCACAACTCTGGCACAAACAACATCTAACAGCAATAAAGCAGCTTTATCTACAAACACTAAGCTAATTTTGAACTTTTAAAGTACCTTCTAAGTCAGCAGGGAAGCAGTGAATGAGACTGTGTGGCAAGGCCTGAGCAATTCTACAGCTCAGTAGCATCTGGAAAAGACTTCAAAACAAAAAGAAAAATCACTATGGCTAACAACCAGGGCCAAAGTAAGGAACTAATGGAAATACAAATGTCTAAATCAAAAATATCTGCAATTGTGACTCCTGAAAAGGACACAGCAAGCAAGAGACAGAAAACATCTAAGTCACAACAGGAAACAAATAAAGTTTCTTTGAGAGCAAAAAATGAAAATTCATACTCAGTAGAAGATATAAAAACAGCCCTTCTACCATTCCAGAGTGACATTCATGAGTTTCCTGCAAAACGTAGCTCTGTGGGAAACAGCATTGAACAAATTGTGACAAGACTAACCTTAAATGAAACTAAGACTGAGGAAAATACAGCTGAAATCAAAGCTCTGAAGACTACAATTAAATCCAATGAACAGAGCATAAAGGAACTCCAATCAAAAATGATAGACCTTGAAGCAAGAAGCAGAAGGAACAATATCCCCAGGATTCATGAAGCTTGCTCCATGTGCAGGCGTAGTGTCGGCCTTCTAACACCAAAGATGGCAGCCAAGCAATTCAGGTACAAGCTGTTTCCATGTGCACTACCTGCTCACGCTACGCCTGCATAACTCCCGAGCCTTGTATGCTAATTACCCCATGTGCAGCAGTGTAGCATGCAAATGAAGGCATGTAGCAATTCAGGAAGTGGTGCAGGTGTAGTGGAAGCATGCAGAAATGTAAACCGTAGAAAACGGGTTACATTTTTGCAAACATAAAATCGGAGCCATGACAGTCGACCAAAAACATGTATTATATTGTTAATATATGCCAATGGCTAAATATATAGCCATTGGCATAAAAAAATGTACAAAATATAAAATTAACATTTGATATATATAGTCGCACTATTGTGACATGGAAGCGCAGGGCAGCGGTGTGCAAAGGGGATTGCAAGGAATATATAAAAATATAGAATAAAACCACAATGAAACACATATCACGATTTCCCCACAATAGTCAATGGCAGGCATGCTACACCATACTTATGGCGCAAGGGTTGCTAAGGGGCAGTGACAGTGTTACGCGCAGTAGCTAGGAATTAGTAGGCAATGCCATGCAAATGAGAGGAGTAATAGTGAATCACAGATATTCCACTGGTGTAAGGATGCACCTCACAGCGTAGCATTATAATACGGAGGTGAGCCCTTGAGATAAAGATGACATCAAGAGAGGGGTGTGTTGCCATTGCTGTAAGCACATTGGAGCATTGCTAAACCAGTCTGTCCCTTGCTAGGCAAAGCTGCAGGATAGGGGTGTGTCGAATATGCCATAGCTATGCTTAGCTGAGAGTACACAAGGTAACCGAGTATGCATGTGAAAGGAGATGAAAACATGTGCAAACCCGGTAAACGGTTATGCGTAGTGCACACTGCAGCTGAAACAGGAAGGATATAGGAAAGAAATAAGGAAATGCTGCAGCAGTAAAATTGGAGTACAAATGACTAATTAGCACCTAGGGGCCTACAGTGGGCCACTGACAACAGCTACCAAGGCTACAAGCAGCTACCTGCAGAACAGGGAAGGGGAGGGGCTGTACTGCAAAGAAAACAGTAAAGTGTCAAAGCAAAACAAAGCCAATATGCAGTATATCAGCTACAAGGCACATTTTACCATGACTGGGTAGGGAAAGTACAAAACAAGAAAGATGGCAGTTGGATGTATGCCTGATAATGGGAGGGGATCCAGGTCTAAAAGTGAATTGAAGGGCAACAGTTTAATAAAGGCAGGCAAGTAGATTTCCACAGTAAAGGCCCCACACTTGTAGTACTCATTGCAAAACCCATAATTAAGACATACTGCAGCTGGATTAGCTCATACACACCCACTAACATCAGCAGCATCCATAGCACAATACTATAAAGTGTGAAAGCACCTCACACACATTTGTGTATTCCCATACACTCTGCACCAGTGGTGTATACAGATGGGGAACTTTTATTATGTACATGTTAGGGGCTGCCATAGCTTTGATCCACCAGCATATGTTGGAGACTGAAGGTGGTGTGGAGGGTGATGCACATGACCACCTCAGGCACCAGAGGAGGAGGAGAGTGTTCAGACCCAGGGTAACCTACCAGGGGCTACATGATCTGGAGATAGTAGAGCATTACAGGGTGGACAGGGGCATCCTACAGCAACTTGTGGAACTGTGCAGGCCATGCCATAGAGACAGAACAAACAGAGGGGAACCTATCCCAGTGGATATGAAGGTATGTGTAAGCCTGAGAATACTAGCTACAGGTACCTTTCAAAGACCAACTGGGGATATCATGGGGATCTCACAGGCATCAGCATCCAGGGTACTACACCAGTTCCTAGATGCCATGTTACCACATGCCAATGAGCACATATAGTTCCCCCGAATGCAGGAGGAGTTGGCCAGCAATATGCGTCTCTTCCACCATGTGGCAGAATACCTGGAGGTACTGGGTGCAATAGACTGCATGCACATACACATCAAGTCACCACCCGGTGAGCAGGGTAGGTGCTACATAAACCGCAAGGGATACCCCTCCATCAACTGCCAGGTCATGTGTAATGCCCAGGGCATTATCATGGATATGTGTGCTGGCAGCCCTGGAAGCTATCACGACTCCCACATCTGGCATGCCTCACAGCTGTATCAGTTATTTGCCGGGGGGACATCCAAAATGGCCTACTGGTGGGGGATGCTGGCTATGCACTGGAACCATGGATGATAACTCCCATCAGAAAGGCACACACATCCATGCAGGAACACCATAATGAGGCACACGCACAAACTAGAATCATCATAGAGCATGTGTTTGGGATGTTGAAATCATGGTTCCGTTGCTTGGACATATCTGATGGAGCCTTGCAGTACTCTCCAGGCACATGTGCCCACATCTTCATAGTGTGTGCCATGCTACATAATATGGTCCTGCAGAAACAGCTGCAGCAGGGACAGAACGTTGAAGGCCCTCACAGCTCACCACCATTGCCAAGGGCCTCATGGGCACAGAGGTACTCAGACCATGAACACCCTAAGCCAGCCCCAGTAGGCAGACTGAGGCGTGCCCAGTATGCCCATGCCTTGGCAAAGAGGAAATGTATAGCACACACACTGACAGTGTAGGCACCTAGGGACTGACACCTTTCTCCACCTGCACACACAGTAAAAATGTATGGCACACACAAAAGACTACCTGTAAATTGTCATGTATAGGCAGTCTACTGTGTGCATCCAACATAGGCAGCCCTCAACTATTGCACACACAACTGCCATTGGCACAAGATAAGTCAACACCTGAACAATAAATTAAGCTATCTGCATATGCAGATACTGTATGCATAGAATCATAGGTAGGTACTTGGCCAACTGCCAGAGGCCATTTATAAGCCCAGCCAAAATGTGTCAGCTTTTGCCACCCTATTGATTCATTAACTGTCCCTCTGTGGAGCAGAGCCAATGGCAGGATCCCTGGGGTGCATCTACTGTTCCTCATCCACTCTTCAAGGTTTCTCTTGAAGAGTGTTAGTGAGAGGCTCTCTATAATGTAGTTAGGGATGTTGTTCCAAAGTATGGGGAGTGTCTGTGACAGGAAGCTGTCCCTCAGGCATCTTCCAGTTATTGTTATGGCAAGGTTCAGCTCACTACAGTGTGGCTCACTGTGACATGGATTCCCATAGGTGGAGCATATCCATCAAGCCTGAGTTTGACATGGCTGTGTTGGCCAGTGGAGATCATCTCTGGGTAAACAAGATGCCACTGAGTAAAGCAGGAGTTTATTCAGTCTGGCTGCATAGACCATATGTTGGAGGCCAGTATTCTCCTTGGCGAGGTAGATTCATGGACCTCCCAGCTGTTGGAAGTGTCTTCTGAGGTACATCCCACATGGGTTATTATACCATGTGATGGGACTAATGAGTGATGAGTAAAGGGGCACTATAATCCCAGTATGTCTAGATGGGAATCCTTTAGTAATCAGATGGCCTACATATAAGGATGTCCTAACTACTGTGGAGATATGATTGTCAAAGTGGAGATCACTATCTACCTTAGTCCCCAGATACCCCATTACCTCGTCCGTATTAAAGTGGCTTCCACTTATGTGTTAATATGTGGCTGCCAATTCCACAATGGAATGACCATGCAGTCAATGGCACTTGGCTGGAGGCCGTGTCATTGGCACCCTGTGACGTTCTCTGTGAGGCCCCTTGAGGGGATGTCTGTCAGCTGGACTATCAATCATAGCTCCCAGTTTACAGTCATTGCCAAACATGGTCTGCCGTACTCCACCTGTGTTTGCCTGTACCGCTGAGACATATATGCCAAACAGTAGGGCCCCCAGGACTGAGTCCTGTGGGACACCAGTCGTGACTGGTCAGGAGTTGGGCCTGGAGACCGCTAGTCATATCATGTGGGTTCTGTGCGTAAGCCCGTTGGCAACCCAACCTGTGATGTATGGGTGTATGTACAGGCTGGTGGTTTATCAATAATACCTGAGTGGGGCATGGTGTCAAAAGCCTTGGTGAGGTCCAGATAGTATGTGTGAACCACTTCTCCTGTCATCTAACATCTTGATGACTGTATGTAAGATGTCAAACAGGTTCAGTAGGCATGAACTGCACTCAAACAAGCCGACCTGGGTTGGGTCACGTGTTCGGAGGTTACCAATGTCTTTGTTAATGAGTGCCATGAGGATGTGAACCATACCATTGCAGAACAGACTAGTCAGGCTTATGGGGTGGTAGTTACCATGGTCAGTTTTTGTGATTTCACCTTGATGGAGTGTGATAACCATTGCCACGTGCCATTGTATGGGCATGTAGCCTGTGGAGAGGCTGAGGTAGGAAACCTTAATTAGGTGGGGGGCAGGTTGTCTTGTACAGTTTGCAAGATGCAGTCTGGGACAACATCTGTCTCCACTGACACTGTGTTCTGCTGTTAGAGAGGGCTATTTCCACCTGTGTGTCTCTGATGTGTGGGATACTGTACCTTTCGGGTAGTGTTGTGGGCTCTTTAGAGGGTGAAGTATGCACTGAATGTATCTGCAAGGATGTTGGCGATATCAGTAGAGTAAGCATATTTTGTGTTATATTTCACCGGCACAGTGCAAATCTGTGTGTCACCATGTAGATCCTTGACATAGCCAAAGAAGGCTTTGTGGTTATCTTTCGAATCCTTGTGTATTCTCCCACTGATGTTAGCCTTGCATGATGTCATGAGGGACCTACGTATCATACTAATAGTGGTCCCAGATGTCTGCCCTTTGTGGGATTTGCTGTGTGTCTGGAACACTGTCCTACGTCTGTAGTATAGCCTGTTTATTGCAGAGGTCCACCAGACTGGTGTCCTTGTCTAGGAGGAGTGAGTCTTGGTTTACCAGTGATGACACGATCCATACATCCATGTAGGTGCTTATAGACTGCATTTGTAAATCTGTCTGTATTTTGAGCAGTGTTTCCCCTTAGTGTGGGGGCTGTGAACCACCCCACCCCTGTCACTAGTAGTGTAAATTTAGCTGTAGGAAAGGTATACACTGATATCCGTGGGTGGGGAAGATGCTTGGGTGTGGAAGCAGTGAATAGCTCATGGTCAGATCTAATCAGTGACCAGTTAACCTCCGCTTTGGTGCACCTGCTGCCCATGTAGGTGATGACAACTTCTAGTAGTTTCCACCCCACATTAGGGAGGTTACCACCTGATACAGGGCATATAAGGTGATAAATTCCAGGAAGCGCTGGGCCTGGAAGTGAGTACCGCAGTAAGTTTCCCAGTTAATGGTATGGTAGTTGACATTGACCAATGCCAGGGTGTGCATTAGGACTGTCATATTCTCCACTGTCTCCAGGTAGGTGGAGTAGAGGTCCTGGGTCATGGAGGGTGATCCATAGCAAGTCACAGTTTACATTGCAGTTGTGGCTGATGTTGGCTTCACATGGATGATCTCAGAGATATCATGCTGCCCCACTAACCTAGAGGTGTAGGTATCCCTGATGAATATGGATACAGCCCCTTCATGTCTGTCAGTCCATGTTTTATGGCTGAAATATGTGGTATGGGTTGTAGTCTGGTAGTACTGGTGTGCTCTCAGGAGCCTTAAGACAGATGTCAGTTACTGCACAGATGTTGATGTTGTCCATCCTGAGGAATGCTGTGAGTGCATGCCTGTTGTGATCACAATCCCTGGTGTTGAGTAGCATAACCCTCATTGAATCTGCTATTGTGCTGTTTATGGAGCTGGTATTTACCTTCAAGACTCTCCTAAATAAGGCACCATGGGGGTGCCAATAGCCTTGGCCAGTATTCCAAAGCCTAAGGCCGACACATAGGCCGGTATGGTATCATTGCATGCATGTTCCCCACCTGTGCTTGTTTTTCATCTCCCCTGTAGGTAACCTACTGGTAAGCAATAGAAAGCCTTAAACTTATACAAGCCTTCTAGCTTCCAAGATAGGCTTTTGGAGTGACTAAGTATCAGTGTTCTGTATGTTCATAGGTTCATAGGTTCATAGGTTCATACTAGGCTATCTGCCCTAGGGCATTTATAAGCCTAGCCAGAATGTGTTTGGCTTTCGCCACCCATTTTAAATTTATTTTGCTATGCCCTTTTTCGAGGTTAGTATACTGTGCCTCTGTAACAGTGACACAGAAGTGATACACAGGGTAAACCTACGATCTCCCATCCACTCATCAAGATTCCTCTTGAAGAGAATCAATGAGGGACTCTGCCTAACCTGGACTGGGATTTTATTCCAGAGTGAAGGGAGCCTCTGGGTTATGAATCTGTCCCTCCAGCATGTCCTATTTATTTCAGTGCTGAGGTTCAAGTCTCTCGAGTGCGTATCTCGATGGGATTTGGATTTTCTGAGGTATAGCATGTCCATTAATTCCGGGTTGGACATGGCTTTATACGTCAGGCACAGATCGCCTCTGAACAGGTGGTATGCCACTGAGTAGAGCTGGAGTTTCTTTAACCGGGCAACATATGGCATCTATTTGAGCCCTTTGATCCTCTTGGTGAGGTACTTTTGGGGTCTTTCCAGTTGCTGCAGGTGTCTAGTAAGGTACATCCCAAAAGGGGCATTGTACTCAATTATGGGCCTGATGAGGGATGAGTAAAGAGGCACGATGACCTCCCCTGATCTAGATGTGAATCCCTTCATGATTAGGTGGACTATATAAAATGTTTTTCTAACCACTTTGGCCATGTGGTTGTCAAATGAGAGATTGCTATCAACTTGGGTCCCCAGGTCCCTAATTACTTCTTCTGTACTTAATGGATTACCACCTATGTGGTAATTTGTGGCACTTTGTTTTGCAAAAGGGATGACTATACACTTTTTGGCATTTAGCTTGAGGCCATGGCTCTGGCACCAGTTGTCTGTTTCTATGAGGCCCTTTTGGAGGATGCTTGTGTCGGCTGGAGAGTCGATTATGGTGCCCAGTTTGCAGTCATCTGCGAACTTGGTCAGCCACAGTCCTTCCGTGTTGGCCTGTACCTCCGAGAAATATATACCGATTAAGAGAGGTCCCAGGACTGAGCCTTGTGGGACACCACTTGTAACTGGTTTGGAGTCTGACATGGCTCCAGCAATTCTAACCATGTGGGTTCTGTCCTTGAGCCAGTTTGCAATCCATCTAGTGACATAGGGGTTTATATTTAAGCTGGTGAGCTTATCTATAAAGACCGAGTGGGGTATTGTATCAAAGGCTTTTGCGAGGTCCAGGTAGGCTGTGTGGACCACCTTCCCCTCGTCAATCGCCTTGGTGACTGTTTCAAAGAAATCAACCAGGTTTAAGAGGCAGGATCTGCCCTTAACAAAGCCGAACTGGGTAGGATCCAATGTCTGTAGGTCCCCAATATCTTTATTTATGAGATCCATGATGATCCTTTCCATAGCTTTGCAGACCAAGCTAGTCAGGCTTATGGGGCGATAGTTTCCAGGATCCGTTGAGGCACCACCTTTATGGAGAGGGACCACTGTTGCTGTACGCCACTCTTTGGGCACATATCCTGTAGTAAGGCTGAGATTGAACAGTAGTTTTATGTTTGGGTTTAGCTCTTCTTGGAGTTCATGTAGGACGCAGCCCAGGACACAGTCTGGTCCCATTGATGCTGTGTTTTTTGCTTTGGAGAGGGTGGCTCTTACCTGAGCATCTGAGATGTCAGGGGGGCAGCACTCTGCTGGGATAGATATTTGTCCTTTTGGTGAGGGGGGGGGAGAAGTTTTCGCTGAACCTGTCAGCTAGGATGTTGACAATGTCTGTGGGTTCAGTGTATTTTTTGTCATTTTGGACTAATTCTGAGCATATCTGGGAATTACCACCCAGGTTCCTAACATAACTAAAGAAAGCCTTGTGATTATCCTTAGTGTCCTGTGCAATTTTTCTCTTGAAGCTGGCCTTAGACAATTTTATGAGTGCCCGTAGTTTTTTGCTAACACTGATCAGTGATGCCTTCCCTTTTTGGGATTTTGCTCTATCATTTAGTAGCTTCCTCCTCCTATTGTATTGTTTGTTTATGGCTGGGGTCCACCAGACAGGACGTCTACCTTTGGAGGATTGTGTCTTGGTTTTATTATTCTTGCTGTACTTAACTGTTGCTGTACTTAACTGTTTCCTGACTACATGGTGATTTCTCATTGTATATTGTGATCTGAAGGTCTGTTTATTGACATATTATGGCTGTGATGGCCTGCACATTAGCGGTTCACAGATAGCCTACTACCTATCTGCCCAAAGGCAATTAGAAGCATAGTTACAGTGTGTTGGCTTTCCCCACACCATTGATGAAGTAACTAAGCCTCTGTCAAGCATAGCCAATGAAGCAATTCCAGGCAGAGTTGCTGGAAGCTGTTGAAGACTGGGGTTGTGGAGGGTGATAGAGGCACTTAGTGATCTAAAGAGGGCATGTTAATGTGACAATTCAACACCATTCAATTCCCCCAACAGGTCTCACAGCTATCAAACTGGACAAGCTCCCCCACCCCCTGGCTGTATGGTTCTGGGACACATGATCCCAGGGGTGTACTGTCTGTTATCCATTCACACAACAAGGTTTCCCTTGAAGAGTGTCAGTGAGGGGCTATGCCTAATGTAGTTAGGAATGTAATGTATTGTCTCACAGTACATTTGTTATATGTTGTTATTTCAAGAGTACGTGAAGCTCAGTGAGTTTGGGGGCCTCCGTCCTTTGCTTAGCCTAGCTTACACATAGAAATAATCTAAATAGGAAATAGGTGAAAGCAACGTTAATGTCAACAGTGTAATGGTTACAGCATCTGCATAGTATCTGTGCATTTGAGGTTACAATCCCGATAAAGGCAGGGATGTTTATCATGTGCAAAAGTATACCTTAACCACAGCTTACATGTATAGGTAGTAATCGTCTGTATAATAAACATTTGAAACACCCATATAAACCCATGTGTGCTGGAGAGAACAGTCAACAGAGAATGTAATGTTATGTCAGCACATAGTGAGATGTTACTTCACTGACATGTATATATCCTGAGTAGATAGCGGATGTGGCTGTGTTTGCGTGCACAGGTTATACGTTACAAAGTTTGTTTAACTTAACCACTGCTATAATGTCACACAAACACTTTTAAACATGCTTACAACTGCTTAAATGAGCTTTATTCTTCAGTAAAAAACATTTATAAAGCATTGCAGGTGTCGAACCTTGGACCATACACACTATAGTCATGGGACTTACCACTAAGCCATCTGAAGTGTATACATGTTTCATAGTCTTGAGACTACACCTTATACCATATGCATGTCACTGTAATGATCACAAATGGGACAGTCACTTTGTGTACATATGTACAGTACATTGTAATGTACTGTAGTTTGTGAACCATCCCATTCCAGTCTACATATGTATTACTGTTACAAACTAATACGTATATATATATATATATATATATATATATATACGTCAGTGATGTCTGCACATAGATATGTGTATATATATATATATATATATATATATATATATATATATATATATTATACAGTTACATTAATAGCCATATATATGAACATCTATGAACACACTTCGTGACACAGAAGCACTCCAAAGGAATTGGAGTGTACACAAAACACATGCAGCTCTGGTATTATAACAATTATTATTAACCTAATTCACCATAGAAGGGGTGGTTGTTGTGTATGTGAAGATTGGGTTGGGGGAGGAATGATGGGTAACGCAATCATGCATCAAGGAGGGCCTGGGTCGGATATCCAGTAAGTGAACTGGAGTGGTATACATGGAATATGGGGACAATATAAAAAGGATACAAAACAAGAACTTTTCTCATTCATAATACACCCTGTCATGTCACATTGGAACACCTAATTTCACAAACATATGAATATTAACATATATCAGACATATGTACACCAACTGACTGTCACATTTGTTTTCAGTAGTGAGGAATGTCTGTAGTACAATGTATATTCTAAACACCATAACATTTGTACGTATCTCAGATGCCTTAGTGGTAAAGTCAGTGACTGTGGTGTTCATGGTCCTGGGTTCAAGACCTGCAAGGGCTGTTAGGTTATTCTGAGGGCCAGAATAAGGGCTGTTGGATGCAGATGGATTAAAGCACTCTAAAGAAGTTGTAAGCGGATTTCCATCGGATTGCACGATGGTAAGCGGCACTGAAACACGGTAAATCGAAAAGCGCTTCACAGGTTTAATCTTTGCTTAACGTCATGCAGACCACGGGCAAACCTGCTTACAACCGCATAAATATGCGTTATTCACACTTTGACTACCAGGTGCCTACTCTGAGAGGTAAAATAATAACACCTTCCAGGAGTAGAACCCGCAACCATGTACTCCATCCTCAGAGTAACCTAACAATAAACTACCTGGGATGTACCTATCCCAGTTGTGTATGCAGACAGGTTAAAACACAAAAGGGAGGAATGTGTAGAAATAGGACAACCCGCCACGTACCCAATTAAAGATGTATGCTCATATATATATATATATATATATATATATATATATATATAGAGAGAGAGAGAGATAGAGACATGTCGATATATACAGGTCTTCATATATATGTAGATATATAGATAGGTTAAAAACATCTACACATCTATGGCAGTACAGATAAACGTATGCAATAATATATATATCTATATACATATACACATGTACATATATATATATATATATATATATATATATATATATATATATATATATACATACACACACACACACACACATGCAGGTCTGTAGACAGCATCTGAAGTGCTCATATCTGAGTATAACATAGACCATGGCAATCACACATTCCGCCCCTCCCCAAACAATATGAACATAACATATGAAGAGTATATGCCAATACACTATTACAAATATGTTCTATGGACACAGTCACCAACACAACTGCAATGACTGCAAATATCCATCACAGAAATACACAGACAGCTTTCATTTTGCAAAACTTTATTACATTCCGATGTACTGCCAAAAGGATTCAAGGACTAACAGTACCTGCATGCTATACAGGAAGCATTTAATAGTGCCTTAATGAATCAGCCTGCAATTACCATAGTATTAGTCCACTAAGGGATAGGTGTTCACGTAGGGAAAGAACACCCACACACGCATAGATGTTGTATAAAAGGGGTTCCTGCACACCTGCATGTGCTATGTACACCCACCAACATCTACCCCACAACCAAAATAATTACATCAATACTTACTGTCATACCATAACCAATTATTCAACTACTGTACAACATCTGCTGAGACCTTAATATACCTGGACACAGACACACTAACATGGCCCTATGTGAAATAGTTGCCATTATACAATTGAACAGCTGCTGATGTAACAGGGTTTGTATGAACTAATCCCATTTCATAGGGTTTAAAGGTTCGTACACCAGGAAGTGTTACCGAGTACTGATTATCAGCACAGTATGATACACAGTAACACCAAACTAAATATGTCTGGTAAGCACAATGTAAACCCCCTAATATTATATGCATAGCCATGCAGTCTTGAGCTGGTCAAACAACCTGGCCAGACTGAAACATATTCAGAAGTATTAGATACAGACAAACCCTGCACAAGTAGCAATGTTCAGAAATATAACAGCAGTACTCACATTTAGACCAAATCCTCTAGGCATTACACACAATATATTACTGTTCGTCTTCATACAGCTGTTGCAATAGATTCCAAACAACACTTCCACACTTTCTTCCTCACAAGTAAAGCAAAGGGCAACGCCCAAGTGGAGTACTCATTTATACTCCACTGTAGCCATGGTATTGGCTAAGGCAGTAGCAGCGCAGCTGATGTGCATGTAATTAGCTACTTAGGAACACCAATTAGTCATCGGGAAGCACATGTTACTGATCTGTAACTATAAAAGGTTGCCTTGTCTCACATTCAAACCATCTGTATCTACCTGTAGGACAGTACAAAACACTGAAAGACAAACTAAAAATGAGTATTATACCAGTCAATAACACCTCCGATTACTAAGAAGGTATATATAACATGTAGTATGTCTGTGTATGTAATACGTGTACTGTAAGAATTACAGTGTAATCAATGCATATAGCAGAAATAGCTATCTTGTAGCGATGTATTGTTGAGCAGTAGTAATGCTTGTAGTATTCTATGTGTGTATTGCTGTAGGTCACACGGCAAACTCTGTATACATGACAAGGGATGATATGGGCTTGGAACCCACCAATTCACTTGCAGCCACTGTCAGTGTCAGGATTGGTCCAACAAGTATGTGCTATAACAGGGGATAATATATGTCCATATATTGTAACAGTCGACATATGTATGGGTGTATAAGTAAGACGAACATGTTAAAGGTAGGCTTACCGTGCAAATATGGTGTGCATTATGGGATATTGTGCCAATAACTGTGTAATGTACAGTATTCTAGGCAGATCTGTATTCTATTCTACATAGCAGTTATGTTATGTTATGCAAACAGTAGTTATGTCTATTGGCAGTTACAATACTCAGTAATAGGATACATATCATTTGTATTCATCTGACAGTTTAGCAGCATGATAACAAAGATAATTGGAAGAGCCAGGTAACTATCCATGCACATAATACATGTAATATCCACCTCTCTAGTATCGTTTGCAAGCAATAACAGCTGTGCATGTCTACATGTTATGCAAATGTGTAGTGACCCTTGTTACAAGGGTGGACCTGTCTAGTATCATTTGCAAGGAATAACAGCTGTGCATGTGTACATGTTATGCAAATGTGCAGTGACCCTTGTTACAGGGCTGGTCCAAATGGCTATCTGCACACCTACATAGAGTGGATATTGAGAGTACAGACACACAGATTACATGTGTAATAGCTGCTTCATAGGTGATAGCTCACACTATCTGATTATATCCTGATCATGTTGATAGTGGCATCCGAGTCTATAGATACATGACTCTGTTTGGAGAGTGGGTGTCTGTGCCCAACAGTGCTCATGCTCCTGGTGGATATGTGAGTATATACCCAGAGAAGGAAACAGACCTGTAGACACTTGCATCATCTGTAATCAATTAACAGGATGTGATGTGCTCCTCAGAGGAGGATTGCTGCTAAAGGTAGCTACAATGTTTTCATAATAACCAGTGTTGTCACGTCCATAACACAAATATTTACATGTGAGCATCACTGTTTGAAACATCTTCATAAGCAATACATAAACTAAATACAGTACTTGGTACTTATAGTACTGAATGCTCATACAGGCATGTCCACTAGTCAGCTACTGGTGTTTACTAATATCAGCTTTGTGTATGTGGCCATCCTGGGGGAATGTAATCTCTATGCCATGTACACTGCCAAACCCACCTAACACCATGCCCCCACATATTGTTTGTGATGCAGCTACAGGGGTAAGCTGGACGGCAGCCCAGTCTACAGCCATGACTGGACTGGACAGTCATGAAGTGTAGGTTAACACATGCAGTTCATCAACACAACCAACACATACCCTTACCAGAACACAGTAAGGACACCCACACACACTACCAGAAATCACACACATTCACAGACGCGTCTAAGTATCTGGCCAAACAAGTGACCCCTCAAGCAGGAAGAGACAGACACCGAAATACACAAACGGTACGACATAGTTTGCATAATTGTGCCACACTTCAGAACACGTGACTGGAAACATGCCCAACAGTACTCATTTGTGAATGCAAACTCTAGCAATATGTTATACACCAACCTATATGAGGGCATACATACTGTCAGCTGCCTGTTTGCCATGATTAGCCACATACCCATACACTCAGACCACCTTTTGAACTATACACATGGCTCTGGCATATTCCTTGTTGTTGTGTAGGACTTGTGATGCAGTAGCCTGGACTGCATGGAAACACATGCAGGAACTGTCAGGTCTTGTAGCCCATGCAGGTATGTCCCAAGGCCTGGGTAGCATTCTGCCATTGGCCAGAATGATACTGCAGTACAGGGACAAAAGGATTGTATTCCACAATTGTCTAGTGTAGTGGCGCAAGTCAAAGGGTATCCAGTATCTGTCATCCTGGGATAACATGGTTGACAGACCATGATGCTTTACCAGACAGGGCCTGTACCTGTCACCCCTGGGAATCTGGATACTGCCTAGGGCTCATGTTTTCCCTATAGTGCCTTCATCATGCACGGTTCAAGTGAAGGTCCACTGCTGTTACAGGGACAGCCAAGCAATAAACTGCGGGTCTCGCTACACAATGATACATGTCAGAAACACTATACGGACACACATATGTCAATCCCTAACATGGAGAACATATCTGTGCAGTGGCTGAGATATGTTTCAATGCTCTGTAGAGCACACCTGCATGACCATGTTACAACACATACCTCACCTCTTGCCCATAATCCTTTATTGGAACACATGGGCCGCAGGTGTGTCCATATTCCTGAAGGATATGTACACCCCCACGCTAATTGCACTTGCATAACTTCAGATGCATTATGCTGAGCAACTATCTTTGTGCCAAAGTGGAATTCAAAATGCACCTTGAGACAGATCACCCACCAGGCTGCGGACTTCCCAACTGTCATAATGTGCTGTAATGAGGAAGATTAGGTCTGAGACAGAACCAAAATAATGGTTACTCTCAACTATTCCATTATGTCTATAGTCAGACACACTGATGTCCCGCTTACCAGGCTGAACAAGGAGAGGGTGACTGTGAGCTGCCTATCAGGAGCTAGGATCCACCACATAACACACGCACTCAGGTCACTCCAAAGCAAGTACAAATATGACTCTGTCATTGTCAATGCTGGCATGAATGACCTGAGACGTACCTCCCTGGACTACATGAAAAGAGACATAGAGGAGCTCTATGATTATGTAGCCCAGGCTGGTATGATCCTGACCCTGAGCAGCATCTTGCCCTCACCAAGAATGATGCCACAATACAAAGACAAGATGATCAGCTTTAATAATTGGCTCAAGTACTGGTGTCATTCTAAGGGGATCCAATGTCTGTCTGCCTGGGATGACATGTTGGACAAGCCACGCTGCTTCGCAAGGGACGGCTTGCACCTGTCACCACTGGCTTCCGGATATTGGCCAAGGCTCTTGCCACCCCCATAGTGCCTTTTTTAGGCAAGGCTCAAAAGACAAACCCACCACCTTAGAAAACAAAAACGAAAAAAAAATAAGGGTAATGCTGCTCAACGTCAGAAGTCTAAATCTCAAGATGCAGGCACTCGATGCACTCCTCAGTATGGAGAACATTGACATCTGTGCAGTAACTGAAACCTGGTTCAAGGCTCCTGAGAGCACCCCAGCACTACCAGGCTATACCTCGTATCATGCTTTTCGGCCCCAAAACCGGGCGAACCACAAGGAGGGGAGTGTCCATATTCATCAAGGACACCCACACCTCCAGGTTAGTAGCAACACATGAAGCATCAGAGACCATACAGGTGCAACTAACCATAGGCAAAACTGCTATATAACTGGTAACATGTTACAGACCACCTTCCCAATCTCAGGAACCCCACGCAGCCTTCCTGAAGACATTGGAGGATATGAATGTATCACAAAATACCATCATACTGGGAGACTTCAACTACCCAAACATAGATTGGGTACATTATTCTAGCCCTAACACCCTAGCCCAAAGGTTCCTGGAATTCATAAATTCAAATGCACTGGAACAACTAGTCACCTCTCCCACTAGGGGAGATAATATACTAGACCTGATCATCACAAACATGGGGACAAAATGCTCCACACCGGAGGTATACCCCTCACTAGTGAGATCTGACCACAAACTAATCACCCTGGATATACATATCCCACATCCACCCCCAGCACAAAAGACCACAGTGAAAAACTTCTCAAAAGCAGACTTCACTCTTCTTAAGGCTGAGATGGTATCCTTTAAGCCCACTGGACCAGTGGATACCACATCCCACAATGCTGAATCCTTCACAAATGCTTTCTATGGACATCTCCAAGAATGCATGGATCATGCAATCCCAAATAAATCCAAGTCCCTCTCCACCAAAGGCAAGCGTCCTGTCTGGTGAACCTCAGCCATTAACAAATTGTATAACAAAAGAAGGAAGCTACTGCACGACAGAGCAAAATCCCATAAAGGGAAGACATCTCTGATCAACATTAGCAGAAAACTACGTTCTCTCATAAAAACATCCAAGGCCAACTTTGAGAGAAAAATCGCTAAGGACACTAAAGATAACCACAAAGCCTTCTTTAGCTATGTTAGAAACCTGGGCGGAAACCCTCAGATATGCTCAGAGTTAGTTCACAACAACAAAAATACACTGAACCCACAGATATTGCCAACATTCTGGCTGACAGGTTCAGTGCAAATTTCTCCTCCCTCACCCCCAAAACAATAAATACTTATCCCAGCTGAATGTAATCTCCCTATCATCTCAGATGTCCAAGTGAGAACCGCCCTCAACAAAGCTAAAAACACAGCATCAATGGGACCTGACGGTATCCCGGGTTGCGTGCTACGTGAACTCAAGAGGAGCTAAACCCGCACATAAAATGCTATTTAACCTTAGCCTTACTACAGGATATGTACCTGAACACTGGCGTACAGCAACAGTGGTCCCACTCCACAAAGGGGATACCTCTACAGACCCTGGGAACTACCGCCCCATAAGCTTAACCAGCCTGGTCTGCAAAGCTATGGAAAGAATCATTATGGAACTCATAAACAGAGACATAGGGGACCTACAGACACTTGACCCCACCCAGTTCGGCTTTGTAAAGGGCAGATCTTGCCTTTTGAACCTGGTTGACTTTTTCGAAACAGTCACTAGAGCCATTGATGAGGGCAAAGCAGTCCATACAGCCTACCTGGACTTGGCTAAGGCCTTCGACACAATACCCCACTCAGGCATCATAGATAAGCTCACCAGCTTAAACGTAAACCCTTATGTCACTAGATGGGTTGAAAACTGGCTAAAGGACAGAACCCATAAAGTTAAAATCACTGGAGCAATGTCAGACTCAAAGCCAGTCACAAGTGGTGTCCCACAAGGATCTGTCCTGGGACCCCTCTTGTTCGGCATTTATTTTTCAGATGTTAAAGCAAACATGGGAGGGTTGTGGCTGACAAAGTTCGCAGATGACTGCAAACTAGGCGCCATAGTCGATACACCAGCAGACACATACATCCTACAAAAGGCCTCACAGAAACGGACAAATGGTGCCGGAGTCACGGCCTTAAACTAAATGCCAAAAAATGTATAGTCATCCCCTTTGGGAAAAACAAAGTACCCACAAATTATCACATAGACAGCAACCCACTGAGTACGGAAAAAGTCATCAGAGACCTAGGGACCCAAGTCGACAGTGACCTCTCATTTGACACCCACATTGCCAAAGTGGTTAGAAAAACATTCTACCTTGCACACCTCATCATGAAGGGATTCACATCCAGATCCAAGGATGTCATTGTGCCCCTATATTCCTCCCTCATCAGACCCATGATTGAGTACAATGCCCCATTTGGTATGTACCTCACCCGGCATTTGCAACAGCTGGAGAGACCACAAAAGTACCTCACCAAGAGGATCAAGGGTCTCCAACATATGTCTTATTCTTCCAGACTAAAGAAACTCCAGCTCTATTCAGTAGCATACCGCCTGCTCAGAGGTGATCTCTGCCTGATGTACAAGGCCATGTCCAATCAGGATCTGATGGACATGCTCCACCTCAAAAAATCCAAATCCATCAGGACCACGAGAGCTAAAGACTTAAACCTCGGCACAAGTATGAATAGGACATGCTGGAGGGATAGATTCATAACCCAGAGGCTTCCCATGCTTTGGAACAAGATCCCAGTTCATGTTAGGCAGAGCCCCTCACTGACTCTCTTCAAGAGAAATCTTGATGAGTGGATGGGAGATCGTAAGTTTACCCCAGGGGTCACATCTGTGTCACTGCTAGACAGGGGCACAGTAAACTAATTCTATTGTATAAGGGGGCCTTCATTGTGTCATTACTAGACAGAGGCACAGTATTCTAAATCTATTCTGTGCATTTTTGTACCATTTCATGGGGTGGTCGAAAGCCACATCACTATGGCTAGGCTTACAAATGCCCCAGGGCAGATAGCCTAGTACTAAACTATGAAACTATGAAACTATAAGACTCCTCATGTACCAACACCTGAGCTCAGTGTATGTTGGATTCCATCGACCCCACTGACCTAGATCACAGTAGTCACACAAACAGGGCTAACAGTATGCTACACATAATTAGTCTCCAGTGCCAATGTTATGTTTCCTAAGAGCAGAGTGGTGACTGTCATAGCTCCCATACAGATCAACAATGCATGTGCAAATGCTGAATCCTACACAAATGAACCTTAAGTAGTCACAAACAGAACCAGGATTCAACGCAACACAAATAAGAAGGCAAACTGGTGGTACCATGCTTTAAACTGTACCACAGAAGGTAGTAACTGTTGCAATAGTGAACACACATGAGTGTAGGTGATCCCTGGTCAGCCAAAGTAAGATACAGATACACCATATAAAACCACACAAAGCTACTGTGAAACTAATCAGCCACATATTATGAGGCCAAGCACAGAGCATTCTATAGCTGTGTCATTAATTGTAATGGCAACAACAAGATCTGCCATGCTGCACAGCACTATGGCATGGGAAGTACTGCACCTACAGAAATAGTACCCATTCATCCAGATAGGGTCTTGTAGAACCTAAACCCACTGCCACCTCCCCCTCAACAGGTAAACTTAGTAATATATCCATGTACACTACAGGGCCCCTGTACTAATGCCTATGCAGGTACAAGCTGCACTCTCTAAAGCCATACATACAGCTTTCATGGGACCTGTCAACATCCCAGGGTGTATCCTATATTCTACACAAATGTAGGAACATTCAGCTATCCACATACACATCATGTTCAATCATAGCTCCATGTCAGGCTGTGTACACACCGAATGGTGCACAGTAACAGTTATCACACCCCACAAAGGGGGAGACACTATTGATAATGGGACATAGTGCACAACCACCCTGCTGAGTCTGGTCTGTACGACCATGAACCATGATCAACGTATTTGATGTACTCGGCACAGATATAGATGACAGTAGGGTTAATTCACACTGCATATTATGACCTTGCCAGGTCGTAGGACACCATCACCAATACTGTGTTCCAGCTACACTCAGTAAACTACGTGTATATTCCTATGTCACAGGAGTGGTTAGCAACTGGACTGCGGGCAGAACCAACACTACAGAGGGTATCTGACTAATACACGCACATCAAACCAGTGCCAGCCACTGTAATACAGGGGTCATTCCTGGTACTCCCCCTCTTTGTTATCTATACCACACAGACTAACACGGAAGGCATCAGCCTATTGATGTTTGCAAATGACTATGAACTAGGAGCAATAGTCGACTCAATGTGTGCTGCGTTCAACATACAGAAGGGCCTTAGTGTGTCAGATGTGTGGTGTGTGACGTATGGTCACAATCTGACAGCTAAGTATTCCATTGTCATCCCCTATGTTACAAACCCTGTACCCATTAAGTACCACCTAGGCAGCGGTCAACATAATGGCAACTATGTGTATGGGATGCAGCTGGACAGTACTTTCCTTTGATAGTTACTTCACCACACCAGACAGGTAGTCATATGTGGCACCTCTAATCATGACAGGGTGCCATCCAGGAATATAGAGATAATTGCTCAGCCATACTCAACACCCATGTGACCCATACTAGATCACATATTTCCTTTAAGAGTTGTTGCCCATGTGTAGATGGCCTACACTGCCCTTCCCAATCCCTAGCTGCACTATGTAGAATGCAGCCTACCCTGAATAAAGCCATGTCCAACCCAGAGGTGTTGGACATGCTACACTTAACACACCTTTATCCTAAATAAACACATACATCATGGACATCCACCATTCTAGTACAAGGATCACAACATGCCTGACAGACCTCTGTCCCATACACGTAACATACTCTTGCCATACTATGCATCCCTGTCGCCCCTCTCTGTGACTTGGTGTGATGACCACATGCCAAATATATCAGTAACCCTATGGATCAATTCTGTGGCACTGCTTGAACTGGCCACTGAAACGTACCTGTCTGTTGCCTACAGCTAGGCTCATAAATGGCCCAGGGCATATAGCCTACAAAATCACTATGACCATACATGCTATAGTTGATATCTAACCCTGCAAATACCATCAGGCTAGCTATTGTCCCATGTGTTACACATGTGCAACACAGGCAATACATGGCAGGATACTACACAGCTGTACAGTGCCATGTAGATGTATATGGCAAAACACATACATGCTTGGAAGTCTGTAGGGTCACAGGTCATGTTTCCAATGGCTATGTATGACTATATATGTGACATACACACAGCATTAAGGTCGATTGCATTAATGTGAACACATCCAGGCATGTGCTGATAGGTAAAGGCACCAATATAGGCAACCAGACATGCCCATGTCAAGACAACATCCACATGGTATATGAGCAATGTTATCACATGACACACACACATATATGGCAATAACATCACATCACCAGTAAGTGTCAAATGTGTATGACTTATACATATCAGTGGTGTTAGTGCCATGTAGATTTGCAAAGACGTATTTGTAATCTTAATAAATGTGATACACATGTATGTTCAGCTGTACTGCTGTGCTTCTCTGTGAGTTACTGTGACCAGTCTCCATCATTATGTCTTCCAGGTATGCCATGTAGCAGACTGCCGGTGTACAGCCACTTGGAGGATGAGGTCCTCATCCCATACCTCCTTGACAACCACACAACGCTCTTCAGCCATGTGCCACAGGATGCAGAGCATAGGGATGCCCTGTGGGAGGAACTCTGCAGGAGGGCAAATAATGTTGGCAGTCACAATAGCACCTATCAGCAGGTGCGCCGACACTGCACTGACCTCATAAGACAGGTGAAACAGCGTGCTAATGCAATTGCCAGGGAACAAGGTGCAACAGGTGGGGGGGCCACTCACCCAGCCCCCACTCACATGTACTGAGGAGCTACTGGTCAACCTGGAGACATCTGCAGACCTCCATCCACAAGCTTTAGCTGGTATTGTGGAGGTGGATGTCTCTCAATCACCGAGCCTGGAGTTGCCTGGTAAGTCACTACTGCACTTAAAACACAACTATATTTTACATAGTTACATGTGTTACTGTACAATATGTAATGTAACATCATATGCAAGGCATGTATGCACACATGCCACATACTATAGTCTGCTACTCTATGTATGCACAGATGTACTGGCTTATGTGCTAACATGGACATTGCACACTGTAGCTATCACACAGGTGTGGATAATGATCTTACTGCTGTGACACTCCTGTTTAGGTACCTCTGGCGTTTTGCAGTGACAGTACCCTGTGTCAGGTGAGATTGCTATTATTTACCAGGCTTGATAATGCACGGAACATATTAATTGCATGCTATCTGCCATAACACATGTACACATAATGTATGGTGGTCCTGTTAATGGACACTGGTCAGACCTGCAATGCATCACAGTGTTTACCTATGTGAAAAAATTGAGGACTATATGAAACACCTACACTAAACCTTCCAAACTGTCATTGCCAGATGTGTGGACAACAGTGAATACAATGATGGAGGTGTGTTCCACTGTAGAGACAGGTACTACATATCAGCATTACACATGTTGGGAATATAAACAGTACTGTACAGAGAGCATATGTGTGCACACACTCTAAATGTGTTGGAGCTGGAGTATGACTGGCCCACAGGATACACCCTAGTGGAGTATACCCTTGATATGAATGTCACACAATGTCAAGTGCTATCTGACATGTCCATGCCATGCATTGGGCTGACTGAACACTGCTCAACTATCCTGAAAAGCATGTCTCACATCCCATACATATCACCCTTTGTCTGCATAACCCTGTCCTCAGTGGAGCATATGACATCTATGGGTGTATGTCATATGGGATAACACTGACATGTGAAATAAGATGGCCATCACAACCATTGGACAGAACATGTGTACACATGGCCATGGAGGATGGCCAGAGACATGAAGCAACCCACACAGTAGAAGTGATGTACATGTGTGTACACCCTGTTGTACATTGGCTCGACACAATACAACTATGGCCTTTGTGTAATGGTGATATTACAGATGTGAAACACTAAACATCATACAGGCCTGTGCACAGCTTGTGTAGGCATAACATGAAACCACCACATAACATGTCTTGAACATCTTGAGTGTGTCATGACATGGAAGCATTCATCAATACAGTATCCAAATACATACATGTGCTGTACAACATACACATACAACCACATTAAGTCACAGATACAATACATTCACCTTGCTGGTGTCAGACATCACTGTCATGCCTGCTCCTCATGTGTGTGAGGTACACATATGGCATGTGGGACATAGAGTACTGCTAAGTTAGCCATGTGCGGGCATAGTTGCCAGGCATCAGTAATATGGTTGCAGATGTGCAGGGGTGTCATCCATATACCCTTCTGTGACCTGTGTGACACATTCCACGTTAGGGTTTAGTGTGTATACATCTCAGTGACGTGGGTCACATTCCACATTAGATATGTATTGTATGTGAACATAGTCATGGCTATGAACTATGCCAGTAGCTCACACTGTATAACAATTGTGAAGCCACATGATGCCCTGCAATGGCTATGCACATCAGCTCAATGTGCAGTATGTCCCTGCATGTTTGCAGGGTGGACAGACAACAATGAATCAACTGAAGGCCCATGTTAGTATAACACATCCCTGCATAGGGACACCATTACCGTACTGTAGATTGGAAAGAACACCATTGTGTTACACATGTATGCATGTCATTCAACATGTCAGCAGAAGACATGTCATATTACATGTAATTGAAAAGTCTTACGCCACACAGCAGGCCAGTGTACTGTAAACCTGTGCTGGTCTGTGGCACCATTGCAAAGTAGGGACAGCCATGTCAAACATGTGTGTACAGCCACATGCACAATGTCTAGACTCAGTTCCTGGGTAGGTGGAATAATGTTGAACAGACATGCACTGCTTTGGGGGAGATATGCAAGCTAGGGCTCAGGCAAACATAGTATGCAGTCGCCATACCCTACTGCTCATATCCTCACACATAGGGGTGGTGGCCAACACAAAGCATCAGTGGCAGATGTACAAAGGTCAGCGATGGTCTGTTAACATGTGGTGTATGTTGCGCACACCATGGCAGTGTGGTGCAACGGTGCAAAGTGCATGCATTATGTTGCAGGTATGGGGCATAGGCTACTAACACAAATGGTGCAACACAGGTATGTATGCTAACCACCACTATAATTGTGTAAGGTTCATGCTGTCTGCTATAACGCATGCATGCTGTTGTGTGCAACTCAGGGATGCATGATAACTACCACTATAATTGTCTAAGCTGAAACTATAATTGTCTAAGCTGAATGGCATCTGACATATCATCTGCATGTAGCATGTGTGTCTGTGTGTCTGTGTGTCTAAGTGTCTGTGTGTGCCTGTGTGTGTGTGTCTGTGTGTGTGTGTGTGTCTGTCTGTGTGTCTCTGTCTCTGTCAGTCTGTCTCTGTCTCTGTCTGTCTCTGTCTCTGTCTGTCTCTGTCTGTCTCTGTCTGGTATAACTTGTAATGTATAGTTCTTGTCTTCCCCTCACAGGTGTTGATGTAGGTGCATTGCCCTCCTGTGGTCCACCTGATGTTAGTGTCCCCACAGACTCTAGCAGTGATGATGATAGTATGATTGAGGCACAGGCAGGGTAGTCAGGGGCTGAATCTGTGCCATTGGTTGCCATTCAACCTGTATCCCCCTCATCCTCACACACAGTTCCCCTGCCTGCACATACCCCATCACCACTGGCCATAGAGGAAGGACAGTTGGTGGGTGGTAGCATGGAACAGGGAAGTGTGGAGACTATGGAAGGTGTGCCTGCACACCATGATCCCAGTCAACAGACTGGTGATGTCCCACACAGGCATGTGCCCAGCGCTGCTCATAGTAGGACCACTGGCCAACATGCCCCTGTGAGACAAAGCACATCAGCTGGAGTCACCAGACGCATGTTTTGGGCTGTAATGGAGGCATAGGCAGTGCCTAATGGTCCAACAGAGAGGCTTCAGAGGGCTGCTGTCTGTTCATTAACCGACAACTTCCAGGCACTTGAAAATGCTCACTATCATCTTGCAGATGTTTTGGATAGACGATTGGGTGACATGGTGGGAGTCCTTGACAGTGGCATGTCAATCTTCGAGCATGGAATGTCTGTGCTGGAACATCTGGTGGGAGTGAGGCGTCGGGCACGTGGACGTAGGCCAGCTACATCACCTGTTGAAGGTCTACGTGAACATGCTACTGCACATGCCCACTCCCATAGTGGCGGTAGCAGCAGCAGTGCAGCTGGTGCTGTGCAGTCCACACCAGGACACAGCAGGCCATGTGCACATGGTCCTGGACAGTCCCAACCGGGACACGATTCCAGTGGACATGTATCATCAGACAGTACCCAATCTGGACCTCTGCCTGGTAGTGCCTGTGCAACCCCTGACAGGTGCAAGTCACATGGCCATGGCTGAACATCGTGAACTGTGACACCTGCCTTGTACAGTCTGCAGCTGTCAATAATACCCCTGTGTAGGCCAGCCACATGCCAGACCTGTGTGCATGCATACACACACACTGGAAACAAATGTAGGGCACCTCAACACACACACGCATAACATCCACACATGCCCAATGATATCACAGGCCCTAACACACACACATGATGTCATCCAATGGCACAGCCTAGGCGTCTGGCAAACATTATCACCCTGTGCATATGATGATGCCTGTGCCACATCTCTGTTATCCACACCATCGGTGCAGGGACATGTTCATTTGGTCTGTTGCACAGGGTGAACATACTAGGTAGACAATTGTAGATTAATATTGTTGAGTAGTGTTGACAAGCAGCAGACATGCCATGTATTACAGTTTTAGAATGCATTTTGTATGTTTGACAGTATGTATCATGTGTAACAACACTAACAGCATGTTGATCTTGACATTCTGCCTTCCTCTTTCAGGTGAAGTTGCATATGCCAGGGGATGTCAGTATTTGCGGTTAGTGTCCCATATGTACATGTTGACTACCCACAGGTCAGTATGACAATACTTGCATGCACTTTGTAGCTTCCACATCACAGTTATATTCTCCCATGTTTCAATTATGTTTACTGTTCTAATGATCCAGTAGCATGACAGCAGGGTAGTAAGCTACTGTTCAGAGCCGTCACATCCATAGTGGGTGACATCACAGGTATAGTTACCTGGAGCGTGGAGGAGGTAAAATAGTGGTATGCTGGATGACAATGGTAAAGGCCGGTGGAAATAGTGGCTTTTCATTGAGAAGCAGTAATATCCACTGCCATGACAGCATGCAAACACAGACACATCCACACAATTGGGAATTCACAGACACAGTTAACACACACTCTGACACACACTCTGACACACACACACACACACACACACACACAGTTGCCAGTGTTCAGATGAGAACCCCTGCCTATGTGCATATCATCATTATAGTACTACACAATTACAAGATGTGCCACAGAGATTACACATGTACAGGTAGTTGGAATGGCCTAAGAGCGAGGACATCGACAGGGATACTACAGTGCAGTGAGTGTATGTGGGGAGGGGGGTCCATCAGTAGGCTATGTAACAACAGGTCACACCCCAGGGTGTACATGTTAGGCGGTTAGAATGCCCATCTACGATTGATGATATCAACAGGGATGCTAGATTGCATTGAGTGGATGGGGGGAGGGGGCATTAACATTTCACTATGGTAAAATACAGCCTCACTCCAGGGACCAGACAGCCATACACACGGACAGCCACACACACACACACACACACACACACACACACACACACATTCACAAAGATATACACCTATGTCACACACATACAGACACTTTACATGTGTGAGGTTTAACCACCTGCCTATGCCTTTCTTTCTACACTTCACTCTGTACTGGTGTCAACAACAGTGTTCAGGAGAATGATAACATGTGAGATGTATTCCCAACCATACGTGACATATATGAACACACACACCCACACGTGCCATGATAGGTACCACAGAAGTACAGCACTATCGCATCTGGTACAACGCGTACTGACTCTTTCCTTTGCCAACTGTGCTGATATATGCACAATATATGCACAGGGGAGGTATTACTGTTACAGGTGTCATGAGGTTTGCCTTCGGTGTCACCCTTACAGCATTCTACATTGTTTGTTTTCCACTTCAATTAACAAAACCTGACCTTAGCAGTTACACAGGTTATTGTAGGACTGGTTGTACCACACCAGTAAGCTGTCCTCAGTAATCATTCATCTGCATCATGGAACTTATAAACAAAGACATTGGCAACCTTCAAACACTGGACCCCACCCAGTTTGGGTTCGTGAAGGGCCGATCTTGTCTCCTGAACTTGATTGACTTCTTCAAATCAGTCTCCAGAGCCATGGACAAGGGTAAGGTGGTCCACACAGCCTATCTAGACCTTGCCAAGGCATTTGACACCATCCCCCACTCTGGAATCATAGATAAACTTACTAAGCTGGGTATTAATCCCTACGTCACCAAATGGGTTGCTAACTGGCTTACTGATAGAACCCACACTGTAAAAGTAGCCGACTCCAAATCCAGCTCCAGACAACTGACAAGTGGAGTACCTCAGGGTTCAGTCCTGGGACTGCTCTTGTTTGGCATCTACTTCTCTGAAGTACAGGCCAACACTAAGGACTCTGATAACAAAGTTTGCAGATGACTGCAAACTGGGAGCCATTATTGAATCCCCAAATGATGTGGATACTCTACAAAAGGGCCTTACAGAAACAGATGCTTGGTGCCAGAGCTATGGGCTCAAGCTCAATGCCAAGAAATGTATAGTTATCCCTTTGGGAAAAACATGTATCCGTGAATTACCATATAGGTGGCAGTACACTAAACACTGAAAGTTTGATAAGAGACTTAGGGACACAGGTGGACAGTGGTCTCACCTTTGATAACCACATCGCCACAACAGTCAGGAAATCCTTCTATGTGGCACACCTCATCACTAAGGGCTTTTCATCCAGAAAAAAGGAGGTCATTGTCCCACTGTACTCATCCCTCATTAGACCCATTATAGAATACAATGCCCGTTTGGTATGTACCTCTCAAGACATCTGCAACAACTGGAAAGGCCACAGAAATACCTCACTAAAAGAATCACAGGCCTAAAGCAGATGCCCTATGCTGACCACCTTAAAAAATGCCAGCTATACTCTGTTGCATATCGTCTACTCAGAGGCGATCTTTGCTTAACATACAAGGCCATGTCAAACCCAGAGCTGTTGGACATGCTACACTTAAAGAAATCCCAATCCCTCAGAGCCACACGCTCCAGGGATCTAAACCTTGTCATCACAATAAACAAAACATGCTGGAGGGATAGGTTCCTGACCCAGAGACTCCCCAGACTCTGGAATAGATTGCCCATACATGTCAAGCAGAGTGTCTCTTTGGTCCTCTTCAAAAGGAACCTTGACGATTGGATGGGAGAAAGGAAATTCACCCCGGGGATCACGTCAGTCACCCTGCTAGACAGGGGTCTAGGGAAGTAAATAGTGTGGGAAGAAATAGCCAGGGAATTGTTATGGCTAGGCTTGTATAGGCCCTAGGGCTGATAGCCTAGTACCAACCTATGAACCTATGAACCTATGAACCTATGCAAAGAAGCCCCACCACTTAGTAGTCATGTCCAAACATCTGTCCATACCTCATGTACGGCTTACTGTACTTAGAGCATATCACCATATACAGTTGGCAATGCTGAGGCTGTATTGCAACAGCATGATGTACTAAGACAACTGTCACCTTCAGACATCAGACACTGCACACACATGGAATCTACACAAACATCAGTACATGTACACATATGTGGTCTACATCAGTAAGTGCACTAGCAGGTCAAGAGGATACATTCCACACCTTCCCCACACCATGTGTGAAACATAGCCGACCATTATACCATAATGAATGTTGTATTCATGTACTGGTAGGACACCACCACCTTCACTGAGTAGCCAAGTGTGCATATATGACAACAGCACATATCAGTGAGACACACACAGCGTTATTCCATGTCATGCTCCTACAAATTGTTACTTGACAGTGCCATGGTGAAGCAAGGGCACTATAATGGTCAACAGTGAGCACATCATATTTGCCACACACACCTCATGTTTACTGGAAGAGTGCCAGCAATGTGCTCTGTTCAAGCTAGTCAGTACACTCATTCAAGCATGTGCGAGATCTGTGGCTTGTACTGGCTATTGTGGTACTAAGGCTAATGACCAGACAGCACACAGCATGCATGGCTTGCAATTGTTGACATGGGGTATATGTAGGAGCTGTGGCCACACATGGCTGTATATGTCATGTACATATCACCTGTGACTACTCAGGAACATACAGAGCAGAGCTGGATTTCCATGAGTCCGTCAATACAGGCCTTTTGTAGTTCCTATGGACCTGTTATTTGGGTATGTTTGTAGGCATTGCATTAGGTGGACATGTCTAAAGACATACATGCCACATGTGGTGTTGTATGATATGATAGGTGTCATGGGTGACCAGTAGAGAGGGAATATCACCTCTGTTAACATACATATCAAACCTTATGTACTGTTAGCATGCTATCTGCCATGTGCATGTGTGTAATGACTGTAGCCACCTGTATGTAGAAAGGATAACGGAAGCTATGGTAATGTCATTTATGTTGTATGAGTGTGGGATGTACATATCCAGAGTAGGTACAGTTAGGTCATATCCAACCATGAGGGTGTTGTTTACTGATGTACAGCAACAGTTGACTGTGTTATTGCTGACAACATCTGAGGGACCCTGGTAGGTGTACAATTGAGCTGGTTACAAACAGTGGTATTATTGCATTGCATAACACATTATGCAGCTGTGTCTGTACATGGGTACTTTGCACAGTTGATGTAGGCCTAGGTACAGTCCACCAATCAAGGGTTATCAGGTGGTCTACCATACTATGTCATACCACATATGGATGTGTGTTGGTAGTCTGGGGACAAGGTGGTGGATGTATATGAGGATACAACCTAGAATGCAGCATTTGCCACTGTCATTTGTACCTAACTCATCTGTGATGTGTTATGTCAGAGTAGTGGTCTTTACATGTGGGTAGCCTTTATGAATATGTGTGCACCACCACCTGGAATGGTCCATACCACTGTTATGGCCCACATGTCTGGATCTGAGATATATGGTGTTAGTGCAATTGT
Organism: Protopterus annectens; assembly: GCF_019279795.1. Lineage (NCBI taxonomy): Eukaryota > Metazoa > Chordata > Ceratodontiformes > Protopteridae > Protopterus > Protopterus annectens. The sequence goes on along the minus strand of NC_056733.1, from coordinate 1,163,408,110 downwards.
GCACTACAGTGCCTTCAGCCAGGTGTTCCTCACTGCACAGATGTCAGTATTCCCCATTGTAGGATCTACATTGAGCAAATGGATTACTAAAGCCACACATCTAGCACTGGTTAGCATAAGCATCAAATGCAATTGTCTTGTAGGTGTCAGGCTGTTACTTCTGGGTGTAGGACATTTGCCTTGGAATGCGGCTATATGGGTAAATGCGACCTAGGTATTATCCACACACATGTGAAACATGGATGCATGTGCTCTGTGTTGAAGGCTCATCATTCAGTTATGACAGGCCGGAATGACAGACATTGGATAACCTCATAATAACAGCAGGACATTGGCTCATTGTTTTGGTCTAGCAGTTGCCACTCATACCATGACATCACTGCAAGTGGCGTTAATGTGCTTGGTAGTAAATGCCTCATGTAAGGTGATGGACAGCAGCAGAGCTTGTGTATATGACCAATGTGATGTATACTTAGGGTAGCAGTCCTGCTAATAATGACAACTACTAACACAGCCAGGAGAGGTCATCTTGACACCTGCACCTCAGTACCATTACACAAGGTGGCTCACAAATTATGCTTGCACATGCCACTGTTCCACATATAATGCCACTGTCCACAACCTGCTATCAATGTATGCCTTTCAGGGCAGAAAGGTGTGTGACACATGCTGTAGTTAGCATCCAGCTGTGCAACCCAGGTAACCTATTGTCTGTCACGTCCACACATGCATGAATGTGTATACTTAACATATATATATGCCAGTACTTCATGTACATGTATGCATGTGTATCACACGGCACAGACACAGATATATCATTTACGGGCCACATACAGGTATCAGGTAGCAAAGGAGTATGATGTGCATATATACTGACAGGTAAGATGTATCTAGCTGTAAACCTGTGTGTTTACAATAGGAGTCCATTACAATGTGTTCTGTACATGTAAGTGTATGAGCATGCACATTGTGGCCTTCAGTGGTTAGAATCGGAGTGCATCCGAAACAGCCCTATGCTGCTAAGTGTATAAACGTACCCACTGCCACCTTGTGTAATTTGAGTCAGTGCATCTAACAAGCCCTTTGTTACTAAGTGTATGAGCATGCCCAGTATAACCTTGTGTAGTTGTAGTCATAATGCATCCCAAACGGCCCTGTGCTACTAAGTGTATGAGCATGCCCACTGTAACCCTGTATAGTGATAGTAGTTGTCCATTCCACAGATGGCCATACTCCAGTTCAGGTTCCTGTTGTGCTACAACTACCTGCAGATGATGGGTCTTGTTTGTGCATACAGGTTATAATGGACACCTGCTTTAAACACATGGGTTTTGTGACTGTCAGTCTCCCTGTGGTTGTCCTCAATCTTAGAAGGGCAGTCTGACTGCCTTGGAATGTGGAATCTCTGTGGTGCATCTCGTAACTATGTAGTACTGTAATAGTGACCTGTAGATAGGCAGAAGTTCTCATCCCACCACTGGCAACTGTGTGTGTGTGTTTGTGTGCATGTGGCAGCAAATGGCTGAGTGTGGTTGTGTGTGTGTATTTGTGTCTGCATTATGTCATGACAGTGGGTTTTGCTGCATTCCAAAGAGATACCTCCTTTTGCACTGGCCTTTATCCTTGTCAACTGATAAACCTCTCTCTTCCCCCCTCCCCACTACAAGTAATCGGTCCTGAGATGTCACCTAGCCCAGAAGTGGAATCAGAGTAAGTGCAATTGTATGTGTTCTGTGGCACATACCCCAACTGCATATCACTGTACTAGTTACCTTTACATAGGCAAGACGTGTATGCACAATACTGGCAAGTCTGTGCGTGTTTGTGTGTGACTACCCTGTAGCCAGGCATACACATGTGTAATGTCTTTTAGCACACCATGGTAGCCATCTGTGGTGACCGGTGTCTACAACGTATTACATAGTTAGGAATGGTAAAGAATTCACAGTCAAGCACGACTACAGTTGGGTATGTTATTTTCCTGTGCCACTGTCGAGCAGTGACACAGAAGTGGTCGCTGGGGTGTAGGGCCATACCCATTATTCCCCCACCCTAACTCCACAATCCCCAGGGTAGATTACATTAGCCATCATTCCCCACCCCTAACTCCACATACACAACAAAAATCCCTTCTCTGGTGAACTGCTTAAGATTTAAATGTTATAACACAAGAGATGCCTCTGTTTTGTGTACACTTCAGTTCCTTTGGAACCTTTCTGTGTCACAAAGAGTGTTCAGATGTGTATATATATATATATATATATATATATATATATATATATATATATATATATATATATATATATATATATATGTGTCTGTGTGTACACATCCAGTAGGTATATATATATATATATATATATATATATATATATAGTTATGACAGTTGTACAGATATAGATTTGTCTTTGTTGTTTCACAGAGTACAGTATATTCAAGGGTACTGCACATATGTACACAAAGTGACTGTCCCATTTGTTTTCAGTACTGTGGAATACCTGTAATACGATGTGCATTATAGACTCCATGCAACATGTATACAACCCAGATGGCTTAGTGGTACTTCCAGTGGCCTCAGTGTGCATGGTCCAGGGTTTAAGACCTGCAAGCCATGTTGATACTGTCACTTAGGACTGCATAAGACACTTTTAAGCAGGTGTAAATGTGTTTTTGTGACAGCAAGCAGTGGGTACATGCAGGGAACAGACATGTACAACTTGCAGTACACTTGACATGCCCTTCTTTGGCAATCCTGCTGATGTCACCCACCTACGAATACACCTCTGGGACTGCTGTAATCCAGTAATCTCCATGGTGCATGCTGTAACTTCCTAATGCTGTAGTGTGCTAAACTAGTTTGGTAGGTGTTCCAATCCCCGACAGGTCAACTGTGTGTGTGTATGTCTGTCTGCCTGTGAAAGAAACAATGTTTTTAGAGTATGCACACTCTTTACAATTCACATACCCACCTTTGGCAATCCTGCTGATGTCACCCACCTAGAAATACACCTCTGGGAGTGCTGTAACCCAGTATTCTCTATAGCACGTGCTGTAACTGCGTATTGCTGTAGTATGATAAACTAGTTAAGTAGCGGTTCTATTTCAAGAGAGGCCAACTGTGTGTGTGTCTGTCTGCCTGAGAAAGTAACAATGCCTTTTAGAGTATGCACACTCTTTACAATTCACAAAACCACCTTTGGCAATCCTGCTGATGTCACCCACCTATAAATACACCTGTGGGACTACTGTAACCCAGTGTTCTCTGTAGCACATACTACAACTGTGTATTGCTGTAGTGTGATAAACTAGCGAGGTAGGGGTTCTATTCCAAGAGAGACCAACTATGTGTGTGTCTCTGTCTGCCTGAGAAAGGAACAATGCTTTTTAGAGTATGCACACTCTTTACAATTCACATAACCACGTTTGGCAATCCTGCTGTTGTCACCCACCTAGTAATACACCTCTGGGATTGCTGTAACCCAGTAATCTTCATAGTGCATGCTATAACTGTGTAATGCTGTAGTGTGATACACTAGTTAGATAGGGGTTCTATTCAAAGACATGGCAGGTGTGTGTTTGACATTCAGAACCTGTGTGGAGGTGGCTGTGAGTGTCTAACCACTGGACATGCTGGGGAGTGGATTTTGTAGTTTTCCTATATGGTGTCCATATTATATGTCACAATGTCCACCTCACGAGGAGTACAGATGTCAGTCAGCCAAGGGACTGTGTTGGCAAGCCATACCCCTACATCTGGCAAAAGGCCTGGTGAACAAATTATGCAACCCTACTATTACCCAGTATACATTCTGAACCCATGTGTCATACACAAACACACTTGCCTAGAATATCCCGCTATGTTGCTAGTACCCTGCACATTAATGACAGATAGTAGGCATGGTGTGATTTCAGTGGGCTGCAGAGGGCATGGTACCCTGTACAGCAGTACAATTGGCACATAATTGCACACAATATGCCTTCACTATGTTCCCCACTGGATGCCTGCAACATATGTGGTGACATCAAATGTGATCCACAGAGGCCATACAATGCCTTACACATGTGCCCTGTATGGACCGATGCCACTGACACCAGGGAATACCTGTATCATGCTATCAATGCAGGTGCAGGGTCAGCTTGCTGTCTATAAGTAGGTCCTGCCACACCAGGCCAGTATTGCCATATCTGAGGATAACAGTTTGTGTACACAACATGTGCCAGCCAAACTAGGTACACTTGTACATGTCACTGTACATTATTGTGGGATGTACACATCCCAGGCTATGTCCATGTCAAGGACTATCAAACACAGACATGGCATGCATTGCAAAGCTATGGCCATACACAATGGTAACCAGGATGTCAGGACAGTTCATACAATACCCATCTGTGTGTGACATTGCAGAAACTACACCCCTGTACCACACTGCATACCATTGTCGGATGGCATGATGCCAAGGATTACCCCTCACCCAGCCTTGTACAGCCATCTTGCACAGCCAACCACTACACACCCATGAAGCAATGCACACATGCATGTCAGTACTGGCACCTTGTATCTGCATGTGGGGTATGATGCTCCCAACCACAGTCACTCCCAGTATAACCCCCATTGGCATACCGACAGATGTCAAATACGTTCACATGCTCTAGCCCACAGAACCACCGGATATCCCCTGTGGTGCATGTAGTACCTGTGCATTACTGCAGTGTGGCAAACTAAATAGTTAAGAAATGTATTTGTGGGCCTGGCAAAGTGTGTCAATGTGAGTCCATTAGAGAGTGTAGTTGTGTTGACAATAACATCCGTTCATGTGGACAGCCATGTGTGCTACACCTAATGTATGTCTACTATATCTCTGTTGCAGATGTTGCTCACCAGCACACATATATGTTCTTACAGCACACCAGCATGTCAGCTTTGTGGCACATGGAGTAACTGCATGCACTTGTAATAGTAATGACTAGGCAGTCAGGGGTTTGAACCCCTTTGTAATGATAGGTGTGTGACAGACAATTCTTAGGGTTTTAGTCTCCAAGCCCTTCTCTAACGTACTTTGCCTCTGTCTGTCCCTCCCACACACTCTCTGGTGGATGTGGAGTTGTACACCTGTTCAGCAGCAGCTTGTGTTTTGTAAGTGATGGTCATGATCAGATGATGGCCTCTGCACCTATTGCAGTCCTCCTCTAGCTGATTGCATGTGGAACAGCTATGATGATGTTCCCATAGCCAATTGCATGGAAACACAGTACAATATCTAAAAACATCATGTTGGTGTTTGCCCATGACAGTCGCTGTGAGCGGTACCTGGATCTGGTGTTTGGTAAACAGCATCACAGATGATATCTGGATGTTCCTCAAATGACACACACAGTGGGAAATAGCCTAATGACAGGAGGGTGATGTGCCAGACATGACTACAGCATGTAAGTGTAGCTATGCTTCATTGAGACTACTGCCTGTTTAACAAGTTGTGTGTGGTAATGGCTATTCTGCATGTTTTAAAACCGACAAGACAGTGCTATGTTTGTGAGGGACCCCCATCTGTAGGGCCATCTGTGGACTGGTGAGTGTGTGGAACCATTTGTTTCCTGTGTTACTCACTGAACACACATCTGTGAACCGCAGGAGCATAGTGTGAGGATTGCAGTCAGTACATGGTGATAGTGATGGGTTACTGCCATCACATCCCTGATTGGACATATGTCACATGAAACAGTGGTATGACAGACACTGTCTGGTGTTCTCAGTGACATGCCAATAATGGGCCACTGTTCATAGCTGCAGTAACAAGTCTTCTACACTTTGTACAGATGTCATGCAGTATATATGCATGTGTTGTGCTCCCTCTGCAAACGTATGCCATATGTTGTGTTGGGTTGATGGTCATATCTATGCATGCTCTTATAAGTACTCCTGAATGCTGTTGACTATTACTAAGCAATATCTGTGTTTAAACTGCAACACCATAGGCTGTATGGGTTTGGAAGTCCCGACAGAACCTCCTGTCCCACTTCAGCTGGCCATGGCACTGGGCACCAGCACATCTGGGGCCCAGCCTTGGACCTCCACCTCTGTTGGCTCTGCACCACCTTCTGGTGGAACCACCATTGAGGATGGGGCTTGTCCCCCCTGGGAGCAGGTCCAGACAGGAACATGTCTGCTGTCGTACAGTCCAGGATGTGGTGTGTAGGGGGCTCAATAAGGGGTTTCTAGGCCAGATACACCAGCTCAAGGGCAGAGTGTCACATTTACAGCATGAGCCTGCCCCTCCTAGACAGCCCCCAGCACTGCCACCTTTGCGGCTGATTTGGTGCAGTGGTGGCTGCCCATGGCTGGGGACCTCCATCCCACTGTTTACATCTGGGGGCTCATGGGCTTTTGACTGATGAACACCCCATGCCATCTGAGGTGTATCCCCCACATGTGTCATATACCGACCCTTTATGCTGTCTTGTCTGTCATCCTACCCAACCTATCCTCCACGAGCATACCTACACTCCTTCCCCCACATCCCCCACTCACCCTACAGAAATGAAAGGCCAACCGGTTCCTAGAACAACATTTGCCCCGTACATAGCTGTCCATTTCACACACGTGTCCACTGGACAAATGTAACCCTTTTAATATACATCATAACATACTCCAGTTGTCCTCACCCCTGTCTCTCAGGCACACAATCCTGGTATGCACATGACTCCTAAAGGTTCCAGGTACACGTGATGCAGATGACCCCATTGTACACACAACACTACTGGTCCCTCTATGGTTACCCCATTTACCTTTATCAGGATGATGATGTCACACACAGCACCTTGCAAGAGTACTGTTCTCACATAATGATTGGGCAGGAACTGTTGTGTTAATGTAAATAAAATGCACAGAGTGATGTATTTGGCCAATGTACAAATGTTTGCGTGTATTAATGACACATGTTTGTCTGAGGGAGTCTTGATATTGCATGGGACAACACCACTACATAATACAGGCATTGCTGGTGTTTCCCATTTCATTCCTTTGTAATGCTTTGTTGTCACATGGGATGGTCTTGATATATCTATATATATGTATGTATCTATATCTAGACATAAACACTCAGACATACATCTACATAATGCAAAACATTTCCTATACTGTTGAATGACTGCGCTGGATGATATGTTTGTGATAAGATCTGATGTCTGCATATTTGCCATGGCTTAGTGGTAAATCACAATAGCTGTGTGCAGGGTCCTGGTTTCGAGCCTTGCAGAGGCCGTTTATTTTGTTGCTGTGCAGAACAAGCCATTGGATACAGAGCGATTAAGGCACATTAAAGCAGTTGTGAGTGGGTGTGCATGGGTTTGCATGGAGCTAAGCAGTGCTAACCTCCGGTTACAATTTCTTACACTCAGCCGCTACATTGCTTTACCAGTGTAATACTCGCATACTGGAGGCCAAACAGGCTTACACCCGCTTGCTCTCGCACTTGCAAATGCACTGCATTTGGTGTTTGCATCTGGCACTCACACCCCTGGGTGGGAGTGAGGACTAAGATATTACCTTGTGATGCCTATTACATCAGATTACATGCCTACAGTATCGGGAATGGCTCTCCATTAGGCGAAAGCATGCCGTTCGACTGTACGGAATCCGCGGCCTGTCCAGAGTTTGATTCATATTATTGATGTATTCCTCTTACAATCTGCACCTGTCTAGCTAATACATGGGAACTGACACTCTTCAATACAAACAAGTAATTGGGTTTACCCACATCCTTCAGCCGAGTCATGCTACTGCATACCTGATATTCTATCATCTTTCTAAGGTTGTCAGTGGAGTATGTGCTTTCTGTCCCTATCAGACCTCGCATACGATTGGGGAAAAATATCAACTGAATCAGGGACAGGTCACAACAACATCAGGGACACATTTAAATTATTGGTGCTATTAACCTGACACATTGACAGACTCAGAGCATATGAATTCATGCACATTTTCTGAGGTAAATGATGTTTATAACTCTTAAATGTTGTCATTATTCATTACGTGTAACTCACCACCTTCCCTCCAAAAGTCACTAGTTTTAGGAGGGATTAAGTGGGACAGAGTTAGAAATTGAGTTGAAATCAGGAACGTCCCTGGAAATCGGGGACAGTTCAGAGGTATGGTCCCTATTTGTTCCCCCAATGGTTTATGTCCTGTCCAGTGGATTTGCACTTAGGGGTTGAGAGGTATGGGCGTCAGCTGTGCCCATTTTGGAATATTACTTACATCCCCGGGGCAGTCCTAATATGACTGAGCTAGCCAACACCTGCACGCCTAGGCCCATAATTGCATACCCATAGTTTCCCCACCTGCCACTCCTCTACAGCACTCATCCTTACTGTGGGTGCAGATAGGGTATAAACACACCACTACACACTGCCCACTCACTCCGTGTCAAGACACATGTCGTACATTGTGTCGACCCATGGGTTATCAGACTTGCACAACCTACTGGTCCATGTACATCAACAGCCTGGTTTGATGAATCATTATCAGGACTGCCTCTGATGATCATTCATTTTTGGTGTCCCACAAGGGACATCGATGTCTATGTTTCAAGATTAGACCTGGCAGGTCTCTCCCACTGGTAGTATCCTGCCGGTGGTCTGGGAAGCAGTGGTGTGCTTACTTTTAGTATGTGTCTGTATGTCTGACCAGCCAAGTTGGGGGGGTGGGGGAGGTTGATGCTACATGTTACATGTTTGTTTATTGGACCCCTCACCTCCATATGCAGAGCCTGTAAACATATGTAACTCGTAACTGCTGTATCATAGCCTAGCTATATACATGTGTATATTTACAGTCACACACACACACATATATATATATATATATATATATATATATATATATATATATATATATATACACATTACTATATACAGATATATCTGTATATGTATGCATACATGTATATATTTATATAGTGCTGTATGTGTATATATATATATATATATATATATATATATATATATATATATATATATATATATATATATATATAACAAACAACATATGAGTCTATGGGTGTCTGCATATATATTTATTGATATGTGGGTATGTATCTGTATTCTGTCTTTGTATGTATACTACGGAGAGGAAGAGGCTTATCTCTATGTCGCTATGAGTAGATATACACACACACACCTCTACATATATACATCTACATCTGGTTATACCGTTCCTTGCCATATAGATTACACTTTGCTGCAGTGGGACTCGTAGTGGGTGTGGCTGCTCATTGGGCGATGCCTCTGCCCAATGAACACATTTGGTTACATCCCTAGGGCTGTCCATATAGGCCCACATCAGCCAACACCTACACATCTAGACCAATAAGTAGCTACCCATAGTTCCCCCACTCGCACCGCCTCTACAGCACCCATACGTACTCTGGGTCCTGGTCGGTTCTGGCCACACCACTACACGCTGCCCACTCTCCACTTCACGGGACCCATTTCATACGATTGCCTCGACCCATGGGTCATCAGGCTTTCCCACCCTTGTATTCCGAGTATGTATACACCCCAGCCAGAATGTTCGATCTATCATCTTCTTTTGGTCTTGCCAATTTTTGGGGTGTCCCGCAAGGGATGCTCCTGTCTGTGTTCCAAGATTAGAATTCATGGATGCACTGTGTACCCCCCCGGTTGTACCCTACCTGTGGTCTGGGGAGCAGCGGACTCTTTACATTGTTTGTGTGTATGTTTCCCGTGTCCGGCTGGGGGGGTGGAAGGTCATGCTACAAGTTTCATGTTTCTTGCTTGGGCCCCTCACTTCCATTGGCATAGCCTGTGAACATATGTCATTTTTGTGTGCTGTTTCCTATCACAGCTGTATATCTGTGTATATCTACCATCACACACACACAAACACACACACACACATATATATATATATATATATATATATATATATATATAAAATATCTATATATATCTATATATATATATCTGTATATGTATATGACTGCAACTATATATATATATATATATATATATATATATATATATATATATATATATATATATATATATATATATATATATATATATATATATATATATATATATATATATATATATATATATATATATATATATATAATATACATACATATATTTTTATATTATATATATAATATATATATATATATATATATATATATATATATTTATATATCTATATATATATATATATATATATATATATATATGTGTGTGTGTCTGTAAAGCAATGCATACCCTGCACAAACGCACTTACACATGCTTACTGGTGTTTATATATGCTTAAACCTGCTTACTAGTGCCTTATTCATTATGACACTGACACTTCGCTCCAGTTAACTTTTAATTGTTATTTTTCAGGTTATACAGTGGACAGATGTCGCAATATGTTCATGTACAGATTACCGATGGTAAATGGTATGTGATGCAGTGGGATTCGGTACGGGAATGTCTGTTCGGTAGGTGATTGCTCTAACCAATACACTATTGCTGTGCTTCTTCATTTGCATATATACCCATATACCCATTGCTCCTGGTTCCCCAAACACACACCCCAATGCCTCCACTAACACTGCAGTCATCCATTCTCCAGTTGGATTCGCGGTGTATCCACACCACTACACATTGGCTACTCCCTACTCCTATAGACCCATCCCATTGGTTAACTCACTTCTCATATCCTTAGAACTCCCAAACATTTAGTCCACAAACATTGGTGACATGAACGAACAAAAGAATACTATTCGCAATTTTTGGGTTGTCCCACATGGGACACGCATGTGTTTATGTCAAGATTAGACTCTATACTTCATTACATCATTACTCCTGTTAACATGACACTACAATATATTAATAAGTATGACTATGTGGTAACGCAAACATTACACATGGGAGCCTAATTATGTACGTGTTTGGCGTATTTCTTTTACAAATAGACCGGTTTAGTAATTGGCATTGTCATAGCAGGCAGATCACAGGAATGATTCCATGTGTGGGAAAGTCCTCGCATTTGATTTTTTTCAGCATAGCACTGACTTCGGACATTGTACACACTTCTGCGTTTTAGCAGTTTCGTCCCTTCCCTCTTATGCACAACCTATTATTCTACCTACTGTCGAGTACTGTAAGGGCACATTCATGTTATTTTTGTCTGTAAATGGAATGAATGTGTTACAGAGAATGTTCTTCTATATATTGATGTCTGCATGTGTGTATGCATATATACTTATAATGAACTCACTGACCTGCACGGGGCGGTCCAATTAGAACCAGCCCATCCAACCCTGGCATGCCTGGCTCCATAATTTCATACCCATAGTTCCTCCACCCTACCCGTGTTCAACATACATGCATACCATCCATTGTCCACTTGCTATTGCAGCCATGACACACATCCACACATTGCCCTCTCCCAAGCATTAGGGGCCCTACACATATGTTGTCCCAACACATGTATTCTCAGGCTCTCCCACCATTTAGTCCTTGAACATACCTGCCCTTGCTTGTGTAATGGTCGGATGGCCAAACAGCCTATCAACTTTTGGGTAATCCCACCAGGGACTACCCTCTGTGTTTAAAGTAGACTTAGCAGATCAACAATGTTACTCCCATTGGTAATATCCTGCCTGTGGTGTGAGTAGCAGTGCTTTGCTCACTCCTGCTCAGCTTGATATGACATACGCTGACAGCACTATATAATACTGGGGTTTATATATCTGTGTATATATATATATATATATATATATATATATATATATATATATATATATATATATATATATATATATATATTACATATCTGCACATACTTATATACATTTCCTATGCTGGGCACTGCTTAGACCCGCGTAAGTGCACTCAGACTTGCTTACTGGTACTTAGATGTGTTTACTGCTGCTTATCTGTGCTTACACCTGCTTACTAGTGCCGTATTCATTATGGCAGTGCCACTTTACTTGAATGATATTTAAGTTAAATATCTCATGCGATACTTTTATGTCGGTTTTACAGCAAAACGACATTCATTCCACATGGAAAATGATATGTGTTATTGCTGGGCTTGAACCGTGAATGCCTGTTCATTAGGCGGATGCTCTAAACACTACACTATTGACATTTACGTTGATGCCACATGTTTTTCTCTATTTGAATGAATTTGATGTGTAAGCTATGCTCGGCGGAGGGCAGCGACATGCAAACATGCTGTGCTTACACCTTCGATATTTCAGCAATTCAAATGTATAATAGGGACACGGGGACTCTAATTGTGAGAGTTCTAGGGACAGGGCTCAACATTCCACTACGTGCTTGTGTGTTTACTACTTCGATTTTATTTCACTGTTCGTGGACACTCTTGTATGCTTAGCATACATTTCGGTATCCATGGACACTGAATTACTGACTTACTATTAGAGGTGAGCTCTACTAGTAGGCATAGTAGGTTTTGCAACTATCGGGGAATGTTTACGCCTCCATAGAGCACTTGTACATGCCCCCTGCACTCGCACACATTTCCTGTGCATGTCAAGGGTGCAGTAGCGCGTCCTCATACATATTCATATGGCGCTGCTGCACCTTCTATAGTGAGGATGCTCGGCGCAAGGCTAAAACTGTCCTTGCGCTGAGCATCATGAAGTTTGGGGTATAATTATAAGAGGGATACCTGAAGTATTTAGCCAAACACAACTAAATACAATAATTAAAGAGATTGTGGAAACAACTGTGGAAAATAAGAAGATAGCAAAAGAAATGATCATTGAACATGCACACAGATCTCTTCGGAGATCGCAGGATGAAACTGTACCAAGACAAATTTATGTAAAAATACTCAATGCAGCACACACCTATATGATTCTAACGGCTGCTAAACAAAAAAGAAATATAACATGGAGGGGCCATAAAATAAGCATTACACAAGACCTACCTCTGCCCATCAAGCAAGAACGCCAAAAACTAGCTCCTTTCTACTCTTATCTAATTAAGAAAAATATCAGATTTCAAATGCGCTATCCTGCAAAACTTATGTTCAGCTACAATGATCAAAAATACTGTATTCAAAATAAAACTGAAGCTAAAACCGCATTTACCAAAGCATTCGGAAAAAAAACGTAAGCAAAGAAATAACACAGCAACCTAGCCGACAAACTGAAGCTTAAACCAGCTTTTTTGAAAGCTATGCTTTAAGGTAAGGCTATCGAACATTATTATTATAACGTTCTGCATGTGTCATTATTTAGCCCCTGCATTCTGGTTATACAACATGCTGTGTAATCAGCAATCATCATGGTCAAATGTCAGCTTAAATCTATAATGCAGTCATATGGTCAAAAACATAGCAAGTGTACTACCATGTAAAATCAACCTATATACCTCTATATACTCTGCAAACAGTTAAACTTCTAAACAAATCTAATTCTAACTACACAAGAAGGCTCCAAAAGCACTACATCTTACTAAATAAACCTAAAAATAATGTTTAGCTGAAAATCACAAATAAACAAAAACGAAGTTAGTAAAGAATATAAAAATAACTTCCAGCCACAAAAAAATGCTTAAATAAGCTTTAATTAAAGAAATTTACCAATTTTGATGATCTGGAGAGCTGTCTGTGTGAACGTGAACTGGAAGTAACAACACTCAGATCTATGCAGTGCTGGGAGGTCAACAGACAACTTCCAGTGAAGGTTTAAAGGTAAGGAGCTGCAAAGCAATACTGGGAACTGCAGAGCTCAATGTACTGTAGTAAAAGAAATCAGAATTAAAGAAACTATGAAAGCATAAGAAGATATACCCCTGGATTTACGAAGCCCTTTATAGTGTGCAGGATTAGTCTAAGAGCTATTTTCGGCAATATGGCCGACGTGCGATCCAGGAATGAGCTCCCAGGATGTGCACGTGAGCTCTTAGACTAATCCTGCACAGACTGAGCTCCTGTATGCAAATTACCCTCATTTGCAGGTGAAAACCATGCAAATGAGGGTAATATGTGATGCAGGAAGCCGGCAGCTGTTCGTGCAGGACAAGTGCAGATTGTCCATGTACATCAACAGCCTGGTTTGATGAATCATTATCAGGACTGCCTCTGATGATCATTCATTTTTGGTGTCCCACAAGGGACATCGATGTCTATGTTTCAAGATTAGACCTGGCAGGTCTCTCCCACTGGTAGTATCCTGCCGGTGGTCTGGGAAGCAGTGGTGTGCTTACTTTTAGTATGTGTCTGTATGTCTGACCAGCCAAGTTGGGGGGGTGGCTGACAAGTGCAGTGTGCAGAAATGTACTCGATTAGTAACCAAGTACATGTCTGCAAACTACAAAATGGAGCTATGACAGCTCCAAATAAAGGCTGCATATCATTGATGAAGCATGCCAATGGCCAAGTAGAAGGCCATTGGCATTACAAAATGTGTAAAAAATAAAAAAAATAAAAATTTATTTTTTTTCGCTGATCTTGCCTGTTTAAACATAGGACAGTGGCGCGCAAACAGGATCATGGGGAAAATAATAAAATAAACCTAAAATAAACATTCGAACTAAAAGCAATATGCTGCCATGCAAGGCAGGCATAAGACAACCTGGCCAGTGAGTAATTGTTGCTAAGGGGGGAGGCTCAGTGTGGGACATGTAACTATGCATTAGCATGCAATCCTATGCAAATGAGGGGAAGGATAGTGAATCTCAGATTTCCCCAGGGTGTGAGGCAGGTCCCAAGAGTGTAAAAGTATAAATAACTGGGTGCAAGACTAGGATATAGGTGACATCATGGGGGGTGTCAGGCATACTGTAAGTGGATTGGAGCCCTGTGGCTCAGGATTGCTCCTAGCTTAGCACAGCTCAGCTAGGGGTGTGTCTAAACCTGCCTATCACTCTTTACAAAGTGTAAGTGGGTGTGCGCGCAGCACACCGGGTTTTACAGGAAGTAAAAGGAAGTTAAACCAGGATATAGCAGCTCTGTGCACATTTGAGCACTCTGTTTGCGCGGTGCGCACACAGGCTTAAAAAGGTGAGGCAACGGGAAGGGAAAACAGCAGTAGGAAGGTAATCAAGGAGAACTAGCTTAGCTGACAGGTGAAATGTATCAGAATCAGCCAATTACACAGGCAGCAGACCAGACCAGCCCAGCACACCACTATAAACTATGCAAACACCTTTCCCCCTTGTTTTTCCCCAAAACACTGCACCACCGGTGTATACAGACAGGGAGATTTTATAAAATGAAAGTAAGAGAAAAAATGTTAGGGGCTGCTTTTGCTATCATAAACCAGCATGTGCAAGAGGCTGAGGGTGGTGAGGATGTGAATCCTGCTGAGCAACCCACAGTGAGGAGATAGAGAAGAGTGTACAGACCCAGGGTAACCTACCAAGGGCTACATGAGCTGGAGATAGTGGAGCACTATAGGGTGGATAGGGACCTCCTACAGTAAATTGTTGAGCTGTGCCGGCCATGCCTCACACACAGAACTAAAAGAGGGGAACCCATCCCAGTGGATACCAAGGTATGTGTAGGCCTAAGAATACTAGCTACAGGTACCTTCCAAAGGCCAACTGGAGATATGATGGGGATTTCACAGGCATCAGCATCCAGGGTACTCCACCAGTTCCTGTATGCCATGTCAGCACATGTCGGTGAGCACGTATATTTCCCCATCACCTATGAGGCGTTGGCCAGCAATATGCGTCTCTTCCACCAAATAGCAGAATACTCTGAGGTAGTGGGTGCAATAGACTGCAAGCACATACGCATTAAAGCACCACCTGGTGAGCGGGGTAGGGTCTACATCAACTGCAAGGGCTTCCCCTCCATCAACTGCTAGGTCGTGTGCAATGCCCAGGGCATAATAATGAATGTGTGTGCTGGCTGCCCTGGAAGCTACCACAATTCCCACATCTGGCATCTGACACAGCTGTACCAGACATTTGCCAATGGGAACATCCCACACGGTCACCTAGTGGGGGATGCTGGATACGTACTGGAGCCATGGCTGATGACACCCATCAGAAATGCACACACACCCAAACAAGAAATCCATAATGAGGCACATGCACAAACATGAATCATAATAGAGTGTGTGTTTGGGATGCTCAAGTCATGGTTCTGGTGCCTGGACACATCTGGTGGAGCCTTGCAGTACTCACCAACTACATGTACCCAAATTGTCCTTGTATGTGCCTTTCTACACAATATGATCCTGTGGAAACAGCTGCAGCAGGAACAGCATGGGGCAGGGCCACACAGCCCCCCACCATTGCCAAGGCCTGCACAGGCACAGAGTGACTCAGAGGAGGAACAACCTGAGCCTGCCCCAGTAGCAGAAGGAGGTGTGCCCAGTATGCCCTGGCCTTGGCAAAGAGACAACGCATAGCACATGCACTGTCACAGCAGGGACCCAGGGAATGACATCTCTCTCTGACTCACACATACAGTAAAAGGGATGCCAAACATGACACTACCTGTGGTCAACCATGTATAGGGAGTGTACTATATGCATTCAACATAGGTAGCCCTGCAGCACCACCCTCAATACTGGGACACCCACATGGTAAGTGACTCACACATGCCAGTTGGGGAGTCACATACCCAGCAACAGTTACAGCCAGCAGGATAGGTGTAGACAAACACAAACAAATGCTGTACTATGGCCTCTGAATGAGCCCTGTGGGTAACCCCTCCCCCAGGCCTACACAGACAGACTACAGCAGGCCAGGCAGTTGGATGTAAGTTGTGAGGGCTAGGAAGTCAGAAACTAATATGTAGGTAGTTAAAGCTAAGATCTATAGTACACTGGTATGCCTCTAGCCAGCATGATAGGTAAGACTACAGACTGAAATGGAGTACCTGACATACCAGTACAGTCCTAGCAAATGTGTAAAAGTGTCAGGTGTGCCCCCCCATCATACATACACTTATAGTAACAGTCAGGTGTGCCCACCCACTCCTGTGTAGAAATGTAGAAACAGTCAGGTGTCCCCCCTTCCACTATGCAGAAATGTAGCAACAGTCAATGCCAAATGACCAATGGATACCCTGCAGACACAGCATGCTACCTGTTGGTGTACAACACAAAGGTCAGCAATGCAGTACAAACTACCTGGGCTTGATTCACACATGCAATATAGATGGCCATACTGGGTATGCTCACACACTTAAACACATGAAGGCCATGTCTGCAAACACCCAGTGGACCAGATATATCTGGCAGTTACAGTTCTTAGTGCAGAAACATGTCAGTATGCACCACTCCTGCCTTGCACACACAGTGGATAGGAATACAGACATATATGTAAGGACAACACACTATAATAAGACAAAGGTAGATGGACATAGATGTGTGGAAGAGGATGACTGTGACAAGGAACCATCTGGGCCTGTCCCACCCAGCACACAGCCAAAGGGTCCCAAACACATGTGGTGCAGATGTCACTCACTGCAGATACTAGCCACCAGTATCTGTCAGCATGACAGACTATGTGGTGCACGTGCCAGTGGTGCAACATGACTGTACAAGGAAGTAGTCATCTAGTAGCTGTATACACATACCTGTGACATATAACCCTGTGTGTGCCTGCATGTGGTATGTCAACCCCTACATGAATGGGTTATATCCCATGCACACACCGCCCTCCTCATAGCAGTATTATGACAAGCCTGCTGAGGTCATCCAATGTGAAATACACCTTTGGGAGAGCTGTAGCTCAGTTATCTCCATGGTGCATCCCATAACTGCGCACTGCTGTAGTGCTAAACTAGTTAGGTAGTTGTTCTAACCCCAGGCTTGGCAACTGTGTGACAGTGTGTTTGTGTGTGTGTTTATCTGTCTCTGACTGTGTAGAGAGAAATGCTTTTTAGGCTACTCAGACTCTGTACAATTCATATACTCAACTTTGGCAAGGCTGCTGATGTCACTCACCTAGAAATACACCTGTGGGAAAATCATAGCCCTGTAATCTCCATAGCACATCTTGTAACTGCGTACTACTGTCGTGTGATAAAGTAGTTTGGTAGGTGTTCTCACCCCAGACCTGGTAATTGTGTGTGTGAGTCTGTGTGTGTGTGTGCCTGACTGAGTAGAGAGCAATGGATTTTAGGCTACTCACACTCCGTACAATTCATATACTCAACTTTGGCAAGGCTGCTGATGTCACTCATCTAGAAATACACCTCTGGGAAAGTTATAACCCAGTAATCTCCGTAGCACGTCCTGTAACTGTGTACTGTTGTAGTGTGATACAGTGGTTAGGTAGGTGTTCTAACCCCTGACCTGGCATCTGTGTGTGTCTGATTGAATAGATAGTAATGCTTTTAAGGCTACTCACCCTCCATACAATTCATATACTCAACTTTGGCAAGGCTGATGATGACACTCACCTAGAAATACACCTCTGGGAAAATCATAGTTCAGTAATCTCCATAGCATGTTCTCTAACTGCATACTGCTGTAGTGTGATAAGTAGTTAGATAGGTATTCTAATCCCAGACTTAGCAACTGTCTGTTAATCTGTGTGTTTTTCTCTCTCTGGGTGAATAGAAATCAATGCTTTTTAGGTTACTCACACTGTTAGAATTCATATACTCACCTTTGGCAAGGCTGCTGATGCCACCCACCTAGAAATACACCCCTGGGAAGGATGTAGCTCAGTAATCTCTGTAGCACGTCCTGCAACTGTGAACTGCTGTAGTGTGATTTAGAACTGTGGTAGGGTTCCATCTCCACCCTTGGCAGTTCTGGATGTTTTGTGTGTGTTTCAATGTCTGTGTATGGAGCAATGCATTATAGGCTACTCACTCGCAGTACATTTCAAATACCCTACTTTGGCAATCCTGCAGATGTCATTCATTGTGAAATACAACTTAGGGAGAAAGTTTTTTAGTAATCCCTGTGGTGTGACCTATAACTGCTTCATACTATTGTTTGATATAGGCTTTGGTCAGGGGTTCCATATCCACACATGTCAGTTGTGTATGTTTTGTGTGTGTCTTTCTGTCTGTGTAGGGAGCAATGCATTTTAGGCTAGTCACTCACAGTACAGTTGAAATGCCCTACTTTGGTAATCCTGCTGATGTAATTTATTGTGAAATACACCTTTGGGGAAAAAGTATGCCAATAATGTCTGTGGCGCATACTATATCTGCCTAGTGCTGTAGTGTAATAAACCAATTAGGCAGAGGTTCCACTCCCAGACATGACAGGTGTGTGTGTGTGTGTGTGTGTGTGTGTGTGTGTGTGTGTGTGTGTGTGTGTGTGTGTGTGTGTGTGTCTGTCTGTAATTCATATCCTGTGTAGAGGTGGATGTGAGTGTGTGACACATGTGGGCAATGTGGAGGGGGTTTTGCTTATTTTTTTTATGGTGGCCCTACTATATATCACAATGTCAACCATACAGGGATAACAGATCTAAATTAGCTGAGAGGCTGGGGTGCAAAGCCATACCCATACATGTGACATCAAGGCCAGCCAATCACAGTTAGCAACCCCACTATTACCCAGAGCACACACTCAACCTATGTGTCATACGCACACACATTCCTAGGCAACAGCCAATATGCGGGTAGTACACTGCATATTGGGCATTGATAGTAACTATGCAGTGATTGCAGTGCGCTACAGAGGGCATGTCACCCTGCCCATCTGTCCAATATGCATGTACGTGCAGACAGTGCACCTCCACCATGTTCCACAATGGACACCTGCACCACCTGTGGTGCCTTCACATGTGACTCACAACGGACATGCCATGCCTGACAACATGCCCTGTATAGACAGATGACACAGACATCAGAGAATGCTGTTAGCATGCTATCAATGTAGGTGCAGGGTAAACCTGCTGCCCATTACCAGTTCCTGCCACAGGTGGGCAAGACTGGCACATCTGATGATAATCTGTGTTCACAACATGGGCCAGACATCCCAGGTACAGTTTCATATGTCACTGTACATGCATGTGGGAGGTGTGCACATCCCAGACACCATCCATGTCATGGACTAAGGAACACATACATGGCATGTGATGTACAGCATTGGCCACACACAATAGTCATGCAGGTGACTGGATGGGGGATGCAACACCCACCTGTGTGGGCAAATGCAGAAACTACAGGCCTGAGCCACAATGCAGACCATTGTCATGTAGCCTGATGCCAAGGTATACCCATCGCCCACCCTTGTACAGCCTGCTGGCACAGTTGACCACCACACACCCATGCAGACATGCACCCATGCATGTCAGAACTGACACCCTGTGTGTTCGTGTGTGTGTGTGTGTGTTGTATGGTGCATATGTCCAGATCCACATTCACTACAACCCCCTAGGGCATACTGAAGCATGCTGTCTGATGTCTGACACCTCCTCATACTCTTTGCCCATACGACCTCCGTATGACCCGTGTGGTGCATGTGATACCTGCACACTGATGTGTTGTGGCAATCCTACTAGTGATGAGTTGCACTCCTGGCCCTGCCAAGTGTGTCAGTGTGCATGTGTCCCTGTGTGAGTGTGCCTGTGTTGATGCTGGCACCTGTTCATGCAGACAGGGTAGTACGTCACCTACCGTATATCTTCTGTATCCCTGTTGCAGATGTCACTCACCATCACATATATATTCTGAGTGCTCCACCTCAGGTAACCCATGTGGTACATCGAATTGTGATAGCACTACATAGTTGTCGGGGGTTTATACCCTGTGCTGGAAGGTCTGTGACACAAACATGCTTCAGTTTTACTCTCCCACCCCTCCCTGACATGTATTTGCCTCTGTCTGCCTCCCCCACTCCCTCTCTGGTGGATGTGGAGACCCACACCTGCCTTGCTTAGGCAGCAGCATGTGTATTTTAAGTGATGCTCATGATCAGCTGATGGCCTCTGCATGAATTGCAGCCCTCCCCTAGCTGATTGCATGTGGAACAGCTGTGGTAACATTCCCATAGCCAATTGCATGGAAACACACTCCAATACCTAGGAAAATCATGGTGGTGTTAGCCCTTTTCAGTCACTGTGAGCAGGAACTAGATCTGTTGTTTGGCAAACAGCATCTCAGATGGATTGGGGATTTACCTCTAACAACATACACTGTGGAAAGAGGGCAACAAACAGGAGGGGGATGTGCCTGAACAGACTACAGACTGTAAGTGCTGCTATACTGCATTTGGAGTAATGTTGGTTTAACAGTGTTTTCTGGATATGCCTGTCGCACATGTCGCAATACCTGCAATGTCATTTCCCTGTATATGAGGAATCCCCATCTGCAGGGTCATCTGCAGACTGGGCAGTGTTGTGCCTTTGGTTTCATATGTTAACCACAGTGCATCTGTCTGTGGAATGCAGAAGGTAGTGTTAGGATTGCAGTCTGTAGATGGTGAAGGCTGTGACAGTTACTGACTTCATATCTATCATAGGACATATGTTGCAACAAACCCCGTTAGAATGGAAAATATATGAGGTTATCACAGCAACATGTCTATACTGGCCCTGTTTATTTGCTGTCAGCCACACCTCTGTCAAACTTTGTACATATGTCGTGCATGAAATGGTGCATATGTGCTGTACACCATATATAGTGTCATCATATCTAATAACAAGCCAGTGATATATCAGATTGCTACACATGTCATGTACAGTAGGGGTAATATTTCATGACATAAGTTGGACATTCTTTGAATGTTTGTACAGTACTGAGGTCTGTGTTGTGATGGTGAATGTCGGCAGTGTGTGTATTGTTAATATGTACTTTAGCCTGTGTACAGACTGTGGTAGATGTCATTGTTCTAGCTCCCTTTCTATCAGATGTTACATGCTGCCCCACTGTATGGTACCGTTTTGCCGTACATGTTTGTAGGGCCATACACACACATGTCCCATATCACAGACAGCCATCAGACCAAACTGTGTAGCAGCCCAGTATATGTAGGGTCATTCTGTGAGTGGCACATATGAGGATGGTGTAGAACAGATAGATCATATACTGCAATATTATGCTAGCTTACCATATGTGGCTGTGGCTGTGTTCACATTGGTTGTGGTTATGCACTGTCACACAGGTGTATCTTACCCTGTGCTGTGACATGGCTGTTGAGCCTGATATATATGTAGGTACATGTGCATTCCTGCATACAGGATGTAGGCAAGTGTTGAGCTAGTCTGCCTGTAGCCTGCACAGTGCATTGTTACATGCTTAGCAGCTTAGTGTACTTAACCAGTGGGATGTCATGTGCAGATACTTGCCAGATGTACTTCTGCCGGGCCTCCCTTAAAAGTCATGTATGTCAGACAGAGCAGTGGGATGCTATACAGATGTATATCAATATCTAGTGGGTAGTATGTGTCCATGGCACCTCTGTACCAGCAGTCATTATGTGTCAGGCCAGACAGGAGTGTGTGAATCCAACACCTATGGGGCCAAATGTATACCAGTCGTTATGTGTTATACCCATCTACATGGCTGTCTACATCCATATTGTCAGGCCTGGTACACATGTTGTGCACTAAGGGATTATGTGTATACCTCTGGACTGTAAAGGGTGTGTCCAAAGCTCCACATATAGTGGCCAATATCTCTGCTGCACTTCACAGGGGCATTACATGCTAGCAGCGGTACTTTACAATGATTTCCTTGGGATGTCTGTCAGTAGCCAATGGCTCACGTTATAAGCAGATGTCACCTTCCACATACACCATGTCTGTGAAGACAATCCCAATGACAGTAGCAATAGTCTAGTAATATACCTGCTATACATACCTGACATCCCCTTGCACTATGACTTTGGGACTACAGGGGTTGGGTAAGGCTACACTCCATGTCCAGGACATATGGTGGAAATATATGCACATATACTTACCCAGATAGCTATATATATATATATATATATATATATATATATATATATATATATATATAAAAATTACACGTGTACTACTTCCAATTACCACTGTCATGGCAACCACTCAATATAAATCCCTACAGCATGTGGGCGTTGTCCTTTTACAGTTCCTGTGCGATGGACATCCTTCCTGTGTATGGGCATCAGTGTTACAGACAGCAGGTAGCAATACCTCTTAGAGGAGAACCTGCATACTCAGAGCAGCTACATATTTGTAGGAGGATCAGGAACTACAGACAGACTGTGAGTAGAGTTGTGTTATGCTTTGCATAGTACTGGTGTTACAGTGTGTGTGTGTGTGTGTGTGTGTGTGTGTGTGTGTGTGTGTGTGTGTGTATACATGCTAGTGTACCTTTGAATGCAGTCTGTCTGCATAGCTCACTACTGTGGGCCTCTCCTCTTGATAGACAGAGGTATGCCTATCATGTGTTGTCCGTCCACCACACAGGTCCTGTGTCAAATATTACACTGGCAGTGTGTGTGTTGCATGCTATTAGTACATGGCTACATCCATTTCTATTTCTAACCTCAATTTCCTCACTAAGGATATGTGCCTGTGTTCCAGCCTCTGTCCTCCATCTACATATCAAGGTTTGCACATATGTCATGCTGTTGAGGGTTGTTCTGTTGTGGGCTGTGAGTATATCACACTGCCATTGCTGCCATTCATCCACTGCTGTTGTGTCCCCCACACATACAGTGCGGCTTGGGCCATATATGTGTGGGCGTCACCTACACAACATGTGTGCCCTTATGCACTGCAGAGTCCAGTGTATGTAACAGTGGTATATGGACCTGTATTATTGATTCTAGGTGGGGAGCACTATAAATGACCTAGGCTGCTACAGAATTTGGGGGTATCAGGGGTGAGCTGCCACAAGGTGTCTGGATGTACAGTACCATATACTTCACCTATGTTGACATTACTTACATAAATTGGGGTACTGCAAGCCTACTGCCTCCTGCCATACAGACTGTTCTGTTTGTTATGCCTTGTTATGTACCAGTTACAACCCATTTGATCACAAAACGTCTTTACCTCCTACGGAGTTTGTACAGAGTGTAGATAGAGGCTGCTGAACTACACGCCTGAAGTACATACTGTTGATTGTTTGGTATCCTGTGGCCCAGTCTGTCTTCACTATTGTACAATTTGAAGGGCTTGGCCTGGACAGCAACAGTTGTGAACCTTTCCAGACTACAGTATTAGTGTAACTGTTTCACAGTTGCAGTGCTCTGTTTATATGGTTGTCAGTATCTGAACAGCTATATGACATGGCATATAGAACTGTTATAGTACACAATTAAAGGATTCCCATTTCTGCAAACCTGTGTGTGGTGTCTTTCCTATGACCTTTCTATGGCTATATGTTGCAGGCAACGATTGACATTAGTATGGGTGGCCCATACAGTGTCCAGTTGTTCAGGTGTTAACTGTAGGCATAGTGGCTGTTCCATATTTTTTGCACCTTCTACATATGTATCTGACTGTACATATATCTGCGTGTGTATGTGTAGTCACATGTATAAGTTCATAGGTTCATAGGTTCATAGGTTGGTACTAGGCTATCAGCCCTAGGGCTTATACAAGCCTAGCCATAACAATTCCCTGGCTATTTCTTCCCACACTACTTATTTCCCTGGACCCCTGTCTAGCAGGGCGACTGACGTGATCCCTGGGGTGAATTTCCTTTCTCCCATCCAATCGTCAAGGTTCCTTTTGAAGAGGGCCAAAGAGACACTTTGCTTGTTATGTATGGGCAATCTATTCCAGAGTCTGGGGAGTCTCTGGGTCAGGAACCTAACCCTCCAGCATGTTTTGTTTATTGTGATGACAAGATTTAGATCCTTGGAGCGTGTGGCTCTGAGGGATTGGGATTTCTTTAAGTGTAGCATGTCCAACAGCTATATATATATATATATATATATATATATATATATATATATATATATATATATATGTGTGTGTGTGTATGTATATGTGTGTATATATATATATATATATATATATATATATATATATATATATATATATATATATATATATTTATGAATATCTGTATCTACATATTTGTGTCTGTGTATCTGTATCCTGGGGATATTGATGGCTTCCACGTATTACATATCCTATGGGAGGCAGACTGTACTTGGTAGTGTATTGCCGGGTGCATGTGTTTGACTGTGGGGGGAATGCCTATTCGTACAAGATGTATAGTGTGTGGGGCCTCTCAACCCCATTAACAGTGCATGTGGATGTATGTGTATTTGTTAATCTGCAATTGCTATCTGCAGATGTATAGCCATATATACCTATATATATATATATATATATATATATATATATATATATATATATATATATATATATATATATATATATCACATATATATAATTATGCCCATATATACCTATATAGATATACATCTGCGTACACATATGTAACGTTCTTTGTATATGTAGACATATAGGTGTCGACACATATATGTGTCAATTTAGGCATATACATGTATAAATGTGCATATATAGTGATATATATATGTATATAGAGTTAGTAAATCAAAATATATATTTATATATATATATATATATATATATATATATATATATATATATATATATATACATATATATATATATATATATATATATATATATATATATATATATATATACATATATAGATATGTTGTATCTGTTTAGATTTTAATATGGTTACACACACAGACATCTAGGTGTTGGTATACATTCTCTGTACTGTTGCATGACAGGCCTGGATGATATGTTTCTGAAAAGATTGAATTTTTGAGTATCTGTCATGGTTTAGTGGTACATCACCCTGTCTAGAGTGTGCAGAGTCCTTGGTTTGAGCCTTGCAAGAGCTGTTTATTTTGTTGCTGGGCAGAACACAGCCCGTTGGATACAAAGTGTTTAAGGCACTTTAAAGCAGTTGCAAGCAGGTTTGCACCGGTTTGCAAGGAGCTAAGCATTGCCTACACAGGTTAAGCAATTTAGAGGCTAACTGTGTGTATGAAAATGTAACTGGAGGTTAGCAGTGCTTACCATCACGCAAACCTGCGCAAACCCGCTTACAACTGCTTTAAAGTGCCTTAATCACTCTGTATCCAACGGGCTGTGTTCTGCCCAGCAACAAAATAAACTGCTCCTACAAGGCTCAAAACCAGGACCCTGCACAGCATTCACAAAGTGATTTACCACTAAGCCATGGCAGATATGCATAATCATGATGTTTTCACATACATATAATCCAGCCGAGATATTCAACACTACAGGGAATGTATTCCACAATATAGATGTATTTGTGTGTGTATATATATTGATATTTAAATGGATATAACATATCTATATATGTATATATAGCTATAGAAATATATACATACATATATATATATATATATATATATATATATATATATATGCCAATATTTACATATATACATAGATACGCATACATCTACAGATATATATGTATACATCCATATGTCCACATATATACAGCACTAAAAATGCATATATGTAAGCATATATATGGTTCCCCTTTCAAAGAGAGAAAATCATTTCTCCGAAAGCTGGAAGGCTGAAAGTATGTTTTCAGCATTGCACAATCTTGCAATTAATGCATCAAATGTGCAATGAGCAAATGTTACTATGTATTCGCTCATTGCAGATTCTGCAATTTGGGTGCGGATGGCACTATAGTGGGGATGGGGAATATTTGCCTACTCGGAGTTAGTATATCACAGTAGGGGGGTTGTGGGTGCCCAGCCCCCCGATGGGGGGTGCAGGGGGGCTTACCCCCTGCATTACGATATGTATTCCTACTTGCAGTTCGAGAATCAGCGAAGTTTATTTTATTTTTTATTTATTTATTTATTTTATTTTACATTTGTTGACCGGGCTAGTCCAGCTGGATTAATGTCCATTTTCAGTGGAGGCCCGGGGAGAAAAGCTCCAGAGGATTGAAACAGTTATAGGAAATACAATTGTATTATAGAAAGGGAAGAAATATAAGTACAAATATTAAATATCTTAACTAATTAAGTGAGGTCATAGGGTAGAACTAGCCAAACAATATAATATCAAAACACAAAATTTTTTTTTTTTTTTTTTTTTTTTTGTGAGTTAAGTAATATTTACAGCAAAGAGATAATAACTCAGTTGAAGTAAAAGATGAAAACGAAGTGGTTGAAAGGATTTATAACAATATTAGGAGGGTGTCTACAGGCTAGTCTGGGTTGGTACAAGAGCAAAGCCAGAATTTATTAAGGTGTATGGAAAGTTGTTTCTTAAATAGTTGAAGAGTAGGCAAAGAGGACAAAGTGGATGGAAGATTGTTCCATATTTTGCCTATTGAGTTAGAGAAAAGGGAATTGCCTGCTGAATTCATAATTTTGGTACTATTAACAAGTGACTTATCAGAGGAGCGGAGTTGTTTCAGGTTAATATAAGGAGTCAGGAGGTTGGAAAGAGCTGGTGTTTTAGAAGGTTGGTGTAGAATTTTGTAAGCTATTAAGAGTTGTTGAAAGATGAGCTTGTTAGGGAGTTCCAGCCAGTGTAGTTGCTTTAGGTTTATACAGTGATGTGTTCTGAATTGGGAGGAGGTGGCAAAGCGGGCGATATTGTGGTAAGATGTAGTAAGTTTCTTAAGGTTACTTTTAGAAAGATTAGTGTAAATAGATGAAGCATACAGAAGGGTAGAGAGAAGGTGAGCTTGGGCTAAGGTTATCCTAGCTTCAGGTGTGAGGAAGGGCTTTATTCTGTACAGGATCCAATCTTTTATTAACAGCTTTTATTGTAGTGTTGATATGGCAATCATAGTTGAGATTATTATCGATAATAACACCAAGAAGTTTGGTTGAGGAGTCAGGAGAGATTATTGTGTTATCAGTTGAAGTAATACAGAAGTTTGTCAAAGTAGATTTACGGGTGGGAAGAGTAATAATTTAGTTTTGGGGTTATGAGTAGACAGCGTTGGAGAACCACTGTTCAACGGTTGAGAAGGCTGATTGTGTTTGAAACTGGAGTTCAGTTTGAGAAGAGGCAGTACAGATTATAGTGGAGTCATCTGCATATTGTATGCAGGTAGTATTAGGAAGAGATGATTGAAGGTCATTAATAAAGATAGAAAAGAGAAGAGGGCCTAGGATAGACCCTTGAGGTACTCTAAAGATATGGGAAGGAGAGTAGAGAGAGAATTTTTCCAGAGTACAGCTTGCTGGCGATTAGCAAGATAGGAAGAAAACCAGGTAAGGGAAGAAGGCTCCAAGGCCAGAGATTTTAGAGTGTACATGAGAAGTGTGTGATTAACCATGTCAAAGGCTTTTGAAAGGTCTATGAAAAGTGAGGATGTAAGTTTATTGTTGTTGCGGTTTAAGTTAATAGTGTTGGTGAAGGAGAGAAGAGCTGTAGTAGTACTGTGATCGGGTCTAAAACCATGTTGTGTGTCAGCCAGAAGGCCATTCTTGAGGAGGTGGTTGAGCAGTTGTTTATGTATGCATTTTTCTGTGATTTTAGCTAAGGGGATAAAAGAGCTATGGGACGATAGTTGGAGTAGTCATAAGATTTGCCTCCTTTATGGAGGGTATGATATGAGATATTTTCCAGATTGCAGGAAAATACCTTCTTTTATTGATCTGTTTATTAAGATGGAGACAGGGTAAGCTATGGCCTTTGCTGATAGTTGCAGGAATTCAGCAGGAAGTTTGTCTGCAGAAGGGGTAGTAGGTTTGAGTTTTTGAATGAGAGATTGTATATAAGAGGTAGATACAGGTTGTAGGTGAAGGGGAGGAATAGTATTTATGAGGGTATTAGGAGATAGTTGAGAAGTATCAGGAGATAGTTGGTTGGCTAGAGTTTGTATAGAATTAGTGAAGAAGGAATTAAAGTTATTAGCTGTTATTGTGGGATTGTCAGGTCAGAATCCTGGGGTTTGGTGTAATTATTTGGCCTGGGGTCAGGAGACTATTAATACTTGACCAGAATTTTTAGGTTCATTTTTGTGGTTTTTTGAAGTTGAAAGTAATAGTTCTTTTGTCGGTTAGGATGGCTTTTTAGTACTATTTCTAAGCTCTCTAAACTTTTGGTGGTCTATTTGACTTTTGTGGAGCCACTTATGCCAAGATTTATTTCTGAGGGCAATTTTATGTTTTGTATTTGAGGTTAGCCAGGAGCAGTTTTAGTTTTAGTTCTAATGGTTCGACTTGGGGCGTGTTGATTAAGTATTGCTAGGAAGGTTGAGTTAAAGTGTTCTACAGCTATGTTGAGTGGGAGATGTTTTAGTGGGGCCCAATGACATTGGAATAGTTCAGCTTGGAACTGATCAGGGTTAAAATGTTTTTTTGAGTGAACAGTCCTAAAAGTTGTAGGTAAGGTTAGGTTTGTTTTGCTTCTAATGATAAAGGTAAGTGAGTGGTCACTAAGGTTGTCAGGAAGGATGCCTGTTTGGTAGTTTTGCTGGGGAGTATTTGTCAGGATCCAGTCTAAGGTAGTAGCTTTATTGTTCGTTTTATTGATTCTAGTGGGGCTATTAATAAGTTGTTTGAAGCCAGAGAGGCTGATATGAGAGGTAGGGTTAGTGTTATTACAGGTGAGCCAATCTATATTAAAGTCACCTAGGACTAGAGTTTCCTGTGGAAGTTTGATAGAGAGTTGGTAGAGTATATCTTCAAGGGTATTGATGTTGTTTCCTGGGGGGAGATATGCACAGATGATGTTAATGGCTTTATTGGTATTGAGTTGTATTTTAGAGCAAATAACTTCCGCACAAGGATTTGTAGTAAGAGTAAGGTCTTGGGGAATCAATTTTAGATTTGTTTTATGCAGGATGGCTACCCCACCTCCTTTCTTGTTAGTGCGATCAAGTCTAGTAATGCTATAACCAGGTGGGGTAATTTCTGTGTCTTTAATTGAGGGTTTTAACCAAGTTTCAGATAGGCATAAAATATCAAACTTTTCAGTTTCAAGAAGGGCATGGAGTTGATCAATTTTGTTACAGATGCTACGTATATTAAGATGGGCAATGTACAAAGAGTTAGAAGATTTAGAGCAAGAGAGAGTTAAAGGTATAGTTTGGTTTTGTTCTGTATTGGTTATAGTATGTTGAGGGCCTGGATTAGGATGAATATCACCATCTTGTAGTAAGTGGAGAAGAGTAGGATATATTTGTAGTTTAAGATTATAATGAATAACATATGTTTTTTTGGTAAAGGTTTTTCTGAACTTGCAGTGTACTATTCTGTGATATTTGGATAGAAGGTAAATGGACTGAGAGGGTGAATGCTGAAGGGATGAACCTACAGGTGTTGCATTAGTTGAGGTGCATTTAGAGGACAATAGAGGAGAAATAGTCTGAGAGTATTCATAGGAGGTTATGATGTAGGTAGTTAAAAGAGATGAGAATAGTAGAGTTAAAATGAATGGTCTTACTAATGTGTGGATAGATAGAGTTGGCATAGTGGATTCAGAGGATGTTTGTAGGGAAGTAGGATGTAGTATGATGAAGTAGTTATTAATAGGAGTAAATAGAGAGGGTGGGGTAGGAGATAGGTAAAGTGTTTAAGGATGTGGAGTGTGATTATATAAGTTCAAGGAAGGTGTGGTGAAGTAAGAGGATTGTACTGAGATTTGATTGGAGGGGAGGTGTAAAGGGGTGTGCCCTTATTGAGATAAATGTAGGACCCCTGGGGGTGGGTGGGAATTGGGGGTAGGGAGGGGAGCGGAGTGAGCCCGTAGGGCGAATGGAGCGGGTAGAACCAAAGAAGAAGAGGTCCAGGTAAAAAACAATCAGTGAAGTGTTCAGAAAGAAGGTAAGTAATGCAAGGGGATATAGATAGATATGGTGATAAGAGATAGGAGCAGGTAGAAGCTAGAAGTATCAGAGCAAGTAGAAAGAGAAAAGTGGAGCAGAAGGGGCAAACTGTAGGTGTGATAGAGAGTTGGTTAGGTAGAGGCAATATCCAGAGGAAAAACGCTAGTAGAAAGGGCCACCTTAATGACTGCAGCAGCTATCACAATAGTTGCTACTTACAGGGCATGTGGTTTAAACAAGTAGCTAGGGATATTATAGGGAAGTATAGGATATGTTGGAGGAGAGGAGGAGGAGGGGGTTAGTTGCTGGCTACTGGCAGTGCTGACTTTGAGTTTACAAATTCACTGGGAGTGCTAGATACAAAAGATTAAGACAAGCAGGAGCTCTAGGACATACTTTGTTCTCTTTCCACTTGTAGGCTCCACAGCTTGTTCCTTAAACTAGAGAGGAGAATAGGAGTTGTAGTTGGGATGCAAAACCCAGATCTACAGGTGGTCAGAGGGTTTTACTGCTAGGAAAATAAGGAAGAAAGGAAATACTTTAGATAAAGAACATACACAGTCTTCAGAAGGCACAACTATAAAACTCACGTAGCATTTTCATGTAAAAAAGCAAAGTTCAGCAATAGTTCAAATAGAAGATGGTTCAGGCAGAAACATTACAGTAAAATACACTTCACATTTTCATTTATAAAAGCTTCAAGTTCAGCAACAGTATTAGTTGAAGTTAAACCAGGCAAAAAGCAGATAAAACATTTGTATTGTCTAGGGGATCAATTCAAAATGCATATAGCAAATATAAACAGATTAGAGAGTGTCATGTAAGCAAAGATACAACATAAAGAGCAAGGCTAAGTTCATTCAAGTTATACTATAATACCAGATAAAAAGTCAATAGGCAGTGAAACAAGATTAAAATTATTATATTGAGCACAAACCTAGTCTAATATGTGGGGTAGTGATAAGCCTCTGTATGACCTACATTTAGTTAAATTTATGTTTATATATAATCCCTGAATTACATCACCAATAATATAGAAACCGCTGAGTTCTTTTATTATAGGCGGAAGGTAAGCTTCCCAAAGCGGGGTAAGTTTCACTATATAATGGAAGGGGGTCTAAAGTACAATACGCGAGTATGGTTTAGCTAGAAAGAGCATGTTCTAGCACCTCGCATTGAAGTATGAATGACTGAATGCAGTTGCTTTTAGATTTGCTGTGTTTTGAACTGTGGTGCAATTAGGAATGACAGATTGGTCCTTTCGGTTTACAGAAAGGGCCATTCAAAGAAATGATTGTCTCCCTTTCAAAGGTAAACACATATATATCTATATAGGTATATATGGACATACATCTGTAGATGAAACTGGGAACATAACCACAACATATATGTCCACATGCACCATTGATGGGTTTGAGAGACTCAAACAACATACATCTGGCATGGATAGGTATTCCCACCCCCCCCACTGGTAAACACATCTGGCCTGCAATACACTACCAACCTTAGCAGATCCCATAACCAGGACCCTACATGACAAGGGCAATACATGTTAACAGTACTCCATCCCACCTGTAGGATGTCAGGCTGGCATCACTAGCATATCATGCAGTACAGTCAAGTAAAGTTTCATGCTTGGGGGAACCCCCTGGGCAGGTGCAGTAAGTAGCTGGGATCCCTCATATGATCCAATAGGCCTACACCTGACAATGGATTCACCAATGTTGGCAAGGACGACCACAAATACACCATGTCAGCTGGAAACTACCACCCAGTAGCCTGATGACCCTGGTCTGCAGGGACATGGAACATATTAACAATGAACCCATGGCCAATGTCACTGTTAATCTTAACACACAGGACCCTGCCAATGTTGGACTTGTCAAAGGCAGAAAATACAACTTGAACCTGGTATACGTCCTTGACACAATCATGACAGGTGTAGATGAGGGATAGGAGGTGCACAATGCCTATGTAGATTATAGCAGGCTTTTGTACACTATCCCACATGTAGGAATGTGTGTAGATGTTAAGGGATCTACCTCCATTCACAGAATATGTTTCCACCAGGACTGCTTGGCAAATGCCAACATTCCACAGGTGCCATCCTGTGGACATACAGTCCTTCACAGGTCATAGATGTGTTACTGCCATCCTCCACACTGTAGAGGTGTGCAGCACTACTGGGGTTGCTATACCTCACTGGGTGTGGCTGTTGTGGACACATCCGCCATCATTGCAGTTACTGTTGCATCTATCCCCCCACATAGCTGTCTGTAATACTGTACAGTGTATGTAATCAGGTTGTTAGTTGTTGTTTACACCATTCACAGTAGTTGAGTGCCTCACACCCTCCTAAGGGTAGGGCTATTCCACCGGCATTGGCACACTCATGTTACTGAGGTGAGGATTGCTATAGAGTGGGGAAAGGGACATACACCCTGCTGTTAGCATGTTCAGTGTCATCCACATTGCAGACTGCATATACAGCAATGTGTGGTTGTGCCTATCCTGTCTTGGTGGGATTACATGGGCAACAGATGTGTTACCTGCATGGGGACATACCTCCATGTGTACAGTCTTATACCTGTACTGCATCCAAACCAAAGGCTCTGTGTGTTGTACCCAGCCAGGTCATGTGTACCAACCGGTACACTTACTGGTGTCCACTGTAGAAGGCCTGCTGACACCACTACACCCATCAGCCATGTGGCACATGACAAACACAGCACAATCAGAATAGATAATGGTGACAACAATACAACATTGTTAATTACAGCTATGATGCATCATGGCTGCCCAGCTACACCTTCCAAGAAATTAGCATTTCACTTTACTGCTGACAACATGCTACACAGCATTCCATTGCTACACTGTTGTACAGTCACCCTGTGCATCAGCACCATGTTATCCTGTCCCTGCATCGATGTTACGGATGTCAGGAAGTGGCACAGGTATCATCATATGCACAGGGTGTGTTGTTGGTTTGCCAGAGGCCTAGGCTGAGCCATACAATTGACAACATGTGTGTGTGTGTTTGTGAGGGGGCTGAGTACTGTTATGGGCCAATGCTGATGTTGTGTGTGAAGGTATGTGGTTGCCCTAGGTTTGTTGTTTATGTGTGAGGGTCTGCATGCACACAGTTCCACCATGTGGCTGCCCTATACGGGAATCTGTGAGACAGCTGCAGACTGTACCTGGCAGGGTTTGCAGTTCACCGTCTCTGGCCATGGACATGGGATCTGTGCCTGGCAGGGGTGCTACAGGCAGTATCAAGTACAAAGCCAGATTGAGTACTGTCCCCTGAGGTTGACAGACATCCACTGGATCCAGGTCTCTCCTGGGACTGGCCAGGGCCATGTACACAAGGTCTGCTATGACGGTCTGAGGGCAGCACCCCCCCACAGTGCTGGGGCTGGTACTGCCACTATGGAAGTGGCTGTGACTGGTGGGATGTCCACGGTGACCTCCAGCTGCTGGCGTTGCTGGCATACGTCCATGTGGCCTTCACAACCGTCCCACCCTGTCCTGACTATGGACATGACATTGTGGATGAGAGCCAATGTCTCACCCCACTGTCTATCCATGACCTCGGTGTAATTACGAATGGCACCTGCTAGGTCACGGATGCTGTCAGTTACAGAGGTGTGATGAGCCCTCTGTGCCCTTAGACCTTGGCTGGTATACTGTTCCATTCATGCCTGTGCCTCCATGACAGCCTGGAATATGCATGTGGTTGATATAGATGTGGCATGTCTGCCAGGGGCATGATGACCATTAGTGCTCTGACGAGCACTCCTGAACATCTGCCTATGTGATACCCCGCCAGACATCTGGCTATGGCTGCAGTGTCCTGACACATGTGCCATAGATACCACACTGTCCTGGCCAATGCCAACTGTAGACTGTCCCTCAGCTAAGGCCAACGGTGATTAGGTATGTAGAGGCAGTGTGACTGTGTGCATGGATGGGGTGGATACTTGTGGGATGTCAATTGGTGGCCCAGCAGCAGTCTCTGATGACCCTACCTGTGCTTCAACACACCTATCCTCATGGTCATTGTCTGTATCAGTGACATCAGATTCCTTGTGGGAGGGACCCAGCCCCACCTTGCTACCTGTGAGGGGAAAACAGGGAACAGACTGTAAGACCTGTACATCACCGCACACACACACACACACACACACACACACACACACACACACACACACACACACACACACACACACACACACACACACACACACACACACACACACACACATGTTTGCAGACATGGCCACACACAGACATACACACATGCAGTCGACATACATGGCAACCCATACACTCCTCAAGACAGCACCTACATACAGCTCCAGCACCCCATAACATACACAATAGCAGGTAATGGTATCACACACAAAACTGTAATTGCACACGTCAGCATGCAGGACATGTGGTGCTCAACAGCATGCAGTGCAACTGTAGTCAATCCCCGTTACCAACATTATACATGGGTGTGGTGCATGGCTTCTGTTAGTAGGTGATGGCCCTCCCTCTGGAACACACTATACCCATGTCCACAGCATTGCTGTGCATCTGTTCAGCACCATGGCATGTACTGTGCACCATACCTCACAGGTGTACATACAATTGCAGGATGTGTATCTGTGTGTCAATTATGTTTCCGCTGCTGCTCACAG
Source organism: Protopterus annectens (assembly GCF_019279795.1). NCBI lineage: Eukaryota > Metazoa > Chordata > Ceratodontiformes > Protopteridae > Protopterus > Protopterus annectens. The sequence continues at coordinate 1,163,372,692 of NC_056733.1, read as the reverse complement.
CCTCTGTGTGTTTCTGGATTATATGTGGACACATGCTTAGTGAATGTCTGATGTGTATTCACAGATGTCATCATCAGTGGTGCATGTATGAGTGATAGAATACCATTAGACTGACCACAGATACAATGTACTGTATCTATCATGAGTGTAGAGACCATTATTGACCATTATTGAGCCCTGGCTGATGTTGCCTGTGGTACACATAGGTTCATAGGTGAGTACTGGTCTATTGGTCCTGGGGTCTACATAAGCCTAGCCATGGGGGTTCCCAGCCATGCACCACCCAATAATGTTATTCTCCTGTGCCCCTGTCAGGCTGTGGCACAGACATACTACCCAGGGTGAATTCCCCATTTCCCATCCAGTTGTCAAGTGTTTTTGTAAAGAGGGCCAATAAGTAGCATTGCCTGACATGAATGGGTAGTCCATTCCAGAGTGTGGGAATTTCCCAGGACAGGGCCCTATCCCTCCAGTATGTTCTGTGTAATGTGTTGATGAGGTTTAGGACCCTGGAGCGTGTGTTCACAGAGGGAGTGGGATTTCTTTATGTGTAGCATGTTCAACTGCTCTGTGTATGACATAGCTGTGTATGTTAGACAGATGTCAGCTGTGCCTGGGCAATGTGCACTGGAGTGTAGCCACAGTTGTCTGAGATGGTCTGTGTATTGCAAGTGTTTGAGGATGGTAATCCCATTAGTGAGGTGTGTGCTCTGTCAGTGAACATGTACAGCATGCATTATGGGTAGGTGTGTTAGATGTGCACATGGCCTACACCTTAGCTATGGCATGCACAGTGAATTACCAAGCATAACCTTAAACCATACTCACCAGCATCCAGCTGCTGCCTTGCTGGTATCCCAGAGGTACCTACATTGAGATGAGATAGAGTTGATGTCAGTGGCCACAGGTGTGGCATTGCTACAGGGTGGCTGCAATATTACAGTAAAACAACAGCTGAAGTCCAAAGTACTACAGATTATGCATAACTGCTTATCAGTACTATGCAGCAACACACTCCACATCTCACATATGCATGATCTACATGTACAGGTGCATACACAACAGTGGTTTACTGATATGTCCTGGAACCTTACCTGCATGCTCCATGTCTGGTGTGTGGGTAGCACCCACCTCCATGACTGCATATATCTGTAGCTCTTGTGGGTGGGCAGGTGCTACAAGGTTCATGAGCAGCTCCTCCACTCTGGTGAGGGGGGGTGGATGTTATGTCTCCCTGTTGCAAGGTGGTCACCCCGCATGGCAGCGGCACGGTGACATACATGGCAGAGCAGGTCACTACAATGATGGCGGACCTGCTCATACGTATGGCTGTGCATCCCCACCTCATTCACCCTGCAGACCACATCGTTCCACATGGCTGTCCACTCATGCTGGTCCTGGCTTGTCCTTGAGAACAGCAGCTGGTAGTTTTGGATGATGCTGGTGAGTATTATGTCATCCTCAGCGGCACTGTAGGCAGGATTCCTCAGGTGCGCCATACTCCCTGAAAGACATAAAGATGGAAATATGTCTGAGCAACTCATATGGCATGTTTACCATAATACAATACACATATCAGTCTCCTGCCACCATATCAGCTCCAACGAAATGTCCACACAATGCAAGTGGTATGTCTCCGGTATATCTATCATTGGGACATATATTGCATTGTACAACACTTTCTGCTATGTGTTTATATACATGCTCCCTGTGGGGACACTAGAGTTGTTGGGCTATTACAGAGTATTTCACCTGCATGTCATTGTCACTGCCACTATGTTTCCACATATGCATGTGGTATGCTTGCTATTTGATTGCTACACATCTCCCATTCTGTGTTATTGGGGATATCTATGTATGCTGTTGGACATGTTCTGGGATTGTGTGGACTATTACAACCCACATATGTTCCATGACAGTTGAACAACAGTATGTGTAGGGGTTATTTGCCACCAGGAACAACACTCCCCACCTAATGTGCACATGTTAGCAGTCCACATCACATCCGTGACCCACCATGGAACCTCATTATCTACTGTTCCGGCAATACCTTCATGTGGAACCACCTCAGGGGATGGTGTCCCCCCATGGAGCACACACAGACATATGTCTGTCACCCAGTAAGGTCCAGGGTCTTGTGCATAGGGAGCTCCACAGAGACATGGGGTATGTGCTACATCACCTGGAGGCATGCAGTACACATACACAAGGTTCAACATGCATGTTCCTCCTGCTCAGCCCACAGCCCAGGCACCTTTATAACCATGTAGATGCTGTTGTGACTGTCCATTGGTGGGCACCATGTTCCCTATGTTCCCATATGGGGGCTCAATGGTTTCCACATTCCAAATGGAACTACCCATCCGCAGTGTTTAACCACCAAATGTGTAATATACCAGCCCTGTATGCTGTCTTGTTTGTCAACCAACCAATCCTACATACAAATATGTGCATAACACCCTTCACCAACATATATATCCCACCTTCTAAAACAATTGTGATGTGTTCCCAACATGGGTTACACACCACACTACACACTCCATTTTTGCAGCCATGTACAGGTGTGTAGATATGTTGTGTATTGATGTGTGATGTTCTCTCACACGTCATGGCAGGGGACATGTATTGATATATATATATATATATATATATATATATATATATATATATATATATATATATATGTGTGTGTGTGTGTATACCTATACATGTCAGTATTATGTATATGTGTGCATGTGTCTGTTTGTATATATATATATATATATATATATATATATATATATATATATATATATGTATATATATATATATATATATATATATATATATATATATACACATATACACACACACACACACACACACACGCACACATGCACGCACGCACACACACACACACACACACATATATATCTGTATGTATGTATATATATATATATATATATATATATATATATATGCAGACATACACACACACACACACACACACACACACACACATATATATATATATATATATATATATATATAGATATTTATATATATCTGTATGTATACATATATGTGCATATATGTGTAGATATAATTATGTGTTGTTTATATACCTATATATATATATATATATATATATATATATATATATATATGTATGTATAATTGTCCAAGGTTCTGTAGACATACACAGCTGTGAATATGTATCACACATATATGTATCTCTATGCGGGGTGCATACAAACATCTTGTCCACACTCTTGTAACTCTCTTTACTTCACAGCTTAACTGTTCTGCCTTGCTGCAACACAGACAGGTGTCACATGTGAACACAGACTAATATTAGAGGGGTATATATGGTGACAGATTTTAGATAAGCATATTATTCTGCTATGGCAGTTGGGCATGTGATGCTACACTTTAACATGACTGTCCTGGAGGTGGTGTGGTCTCACACCCATGTGTCTGTCATGGCAGTATTAATACCCCCCACCAGCCATTGGCCACAGTAACGTACAGAACACAGATATCATGGATCACATCTTTGCCATTCACTGCTGATCTGCACAGTTGACAGGTATGTCCCACTGCCCACAGGGACTGACACTATTGTCCAGAGCAGTTGTTGAGCAGAACATCATTACAAGAACAATTACTGATAGCACATATAAATCCTTTCACATTATACATACTATTATTCTATGCCATATACTACATGCAAGTAAATACATATAGGTTCATAGGTTCATAGGTAGGTACTAGGCTATCTGCCCTAGGGCATTTATAAGCCTAGCCAGTTTGTGTTGGTTTTCGCCTACCTTTTAGACTAGATTCCTGAGCCTCTGTCCAGCAGGGCCATAGAAGTGATCCCAGGAGCACATTTACAATTTCCCGTCCACTCATCAAGATTTCTCTTGAAGAGGGTCAGCGAGTGGCTCTGCCTAACATGGACTGGGATTCTATTCCAGAGTGCGGGAAGCCTTTGGGATATGAATCTATTCCTCCAGCATGTCCTCTTTATTGTTGTGCTAAGGTTTAAATCCCTGGAGCGCATAGCTCTAATGGATCTGGTTTTCTTGAGGTGGAGCATGTCCAACAATTCCGGGTTAGACATGGCCTTGTACGTCAGGCAGAGATCGCCTCTGAGTAGGCGGTAAGCAACTGAGTAGAGCTGGAGTTTCTTTTTTCGAGCTGCATAGGGCATCTGCTTGAGGCCCACAATCCTCTTGGTGAGATATTTTTGAGGTCTCTCCAGCTGTTGCAGGTGTCAGGTAAGGTACATCCCAAATGGGGCATTGTACTCAATTATGGGCCTGATGAGTGATGAATAGAGTGGCACAAAGACCTCTCTTGATCTAGATGTGAACCCTTTCGTGATTAGGTGGGCTATATAGAAGGTTTTTCTAACCACTTTTGCAATGTGATTGTCAAAGGAGAGGTTACTATCTACTTGGGTCCCCAGATCCCTAATTACTTCTTCCGTAATTAGTGGATTACCTCCTATATGGTAGTTTGTGGGCACTTTGTTTTTCCCAAAGGGGATGACTATGCATTTTTTTGCATTTAGCTTGAAGCCATGATTCTGACACCAGGTATCCATCTCCGTAAGGCCCTTCTGGAGGATGCTTGTGTCAACCAGAGAGTCGATTATGGCTCCCAGTTTGCAATCATCTGTGAATTTGGTCAGCCACAGTCCTCCTGTGTTTGCCTGTATCTCAGAGAAGTATATACCGAACAAGAGGGGTCCCAGGACTGATCCCTGTGGGATGCCACTTGTAACTGGTTTAGAGTTGGACATGGCACCCGCAAATCTGACCATGTGAGTTCTATCCCTGAGCCAGTTTGCAACCCATCTTGTGACATATGGGTTGATATTTAAGCTGGTAAGCTTATTTATGATGCCAGAGTGGGGTATTGTGTCGAAGGCCTTTGCAAGGTCTAGGTAGGCTGTGTGGACTACCTTTCCCTCATCTAAGGCTTTGGTAACTGTTTTGAAGAAGTCAACTAAGTTTAAGAGGCAAGATCTGCTCTTAACAAAGCTGAATTGGGTGGGGTCCAGTGTTTGGAGGTTCCCAATGTCTTTGTTTATGAGATCCATGATGGTGCGCTCCGTAGCCTTGCAGACCAGGCTAGTCAAGCTTATAGGGTGATAGTTCCCGGGATCTGTTGTAGAGCCACCTTTGTGGAGTGGGATCACTGTTGCTGTACGCCATTCTTTGGGTACATAACCTGTGGTAAGGCTGAGATGGAACAGTGAATTTATGTGAGGGTTTAGTTCATTTTGGAGCTCATGTAAGACGCAGCCCAGGATACCATCTGGTCCCATTGATGCTGTGTTTTTTACTTTGGAGAGGGCTGCTTTCACCTGTGTGTCTGTGATGTCTGGGGGACTGCATTCTTCTGGGATAGACACAGGCCCTTTTGGGTAGGAAGGGGGGTAAAGTTTGCACTGAACCTGTCCGCCAAGATGCTGGCAATGTCAGTGGGTTCAGTGTATTTTGTGCCATTTTGCACCAGCTCAGAGCAGATCTAAGAGCTGCCACCCAGATTCTTAATGTAGCTAAAGAATGCCTTGTGATTATCTTTACAGTCTTTGGCAATTTTTCTTTCGAAGCTGGCCTTTGATGATTTTATGAGGGATCAAAGTTTCTTGCTAGTACTGATCAAGGATGCCTTCCCTTTTTGGGATTTTGTCTTGTCATGTAATAGTTTCCTCCTTCTGTTGTATAGCTTATTTATGGCCGGGGTCCACCAGACTGGTCTCCTGTTTTTGGAGGAGTGAGTCTTGGTTTTACTTGGGATAGCATGATCCATGCATTCCTGTAGGTGCTCATAGAGTGCATTTGTAAAGGATTCTGCGGTTTGGGTAGCATTTTCCATTAGCCCGGGGGCTAATCTGTTTCACATACCTTCCATGCTTTTTCCACTGTAACACAACCCTGGGGTTTGTTACTTTTATTAATGTTGTTATTTATTTATTTATTTATTTTCTCTCTCTCTCTCTCTCGCTCAGTCTCTCCAGTAGAGTGATTGAGCTGGTTTGAATCGATTGCAGCATGCTTTTGTTGGTATTGCAAATGATCAGGTGATGGTCTCTGCACCCGTCAGTGTCCACCAGTTGCTAATTGCATGCAGCCTGCTGTGTAGTACTTCAGATAACCACTGTCATGGCACCACTGCACTTTAAATTGCTGACTTCTGTGGGCGTTGTCCCTTCACCTTTCCAGTATGGATGACATCCTTCTTGTGTGTAGACAACAGTGCTACAGACAGCAGGTAGCAATACCTCTTACGGCAGAACTTGCAGACACAGGCCAAATACACATTTGGGTAAGGTTCCAGACCTACAGACAGCATGAGTAGTGTTGTGTGCATTGTATCTTGCTGGTCTTACAGGGTTCCTGTGTACATGGTACTTTTGCATGGAATGTTGTCTGTCTGCATAGCTCTCAACTATGGGCCTATCCACATGATACTAGGGGAATTGGCTGTTAGGTTTTGTCTGTGCACCACACAGGTATTGTCCCAAGTATATCAGTGGCATTCTGTCTGTTGAGTGCTATCAGTACATGGCTACATCTATTTGTATTTCAATGTCATATTCCTGCATAAGAGTATGCTGCAATGAATCCTGTAACACCAGCAATTTCCAGGGTGTTTAACAGCAATAATACAAATATGGCCCTATGTCCCTGCCGCTGTCCTCCACATATATGCCAGTCTTTGTCCTGCTGTGATACAGAAAGGGGTTGTTAGGTAATGGCCTATCATTATTTACCACTAGTATTACTGCTATCATCCCAGTCATGTCATGGACTCCCACACCAACTACTGGGCCAAGTCCATATATATGGGGGCAACAGCTGGAGAACACATTTGTGCCCTTGTACATTCCAGAGGTAAGTGTGTGGTACACAGTGTTCCTTGCCCTTGTACGGCCTTTTATGGGGGGGGGGTGTTCAATGCCATTAACCTGGACTATGACACCTTTTCAGGGATATAACTGTTAAGACAAGGGTCATTCAGTGTGATAGTGAGATGTTGGGTTAAGCAATGTTATGTACAAGATACTGTGACATTAACACAAGCGCTACCTTTCCCCCTAGGGCTTGGCTACAAGGTGTAATTGGAGGCTACCGAACTACATTTGTAATTGTTGATTGTTACGTATCTTGAAGGCAAATCCTGTTTCTACTGTTGTACTAATTGAAGGCCTTGGCCTGGACAGCATAGTATGGTATATATCCACATTGCTTGCATCTACTGTTTTGTGTGGGCCTTGCATTCATCACTGATTACACATTTTAAACCTTATGTGGTGTAAGTACTGGCATACATTATTGTATAATACACAAATAAAGGTTATCTGTGTATGCATACCTCTGTGTCGTGTCATGTCCTTTGAATTGTGGGTGGGTATACGTTTAATGTCAGTATTCTCATTTGTGGGAATGGTTGCCACACTACACATTTCACAGGTGGTAGTTAAAGGGCTTGTGACTGAGGCATATACTTTGAACCCAGTACTTCCAAACTACTTCTACATATTTATGGCTACTAATACCTTTTGTCTGTGTATATGTGTATGTGCCTATATGTATCTCATATAGCTATATATATATATATATATATATATATATATATATATATATTATATATATATATATATATATATATATATATATATATATATATATATATATTATATATATATATATATATATATATATATATATATATATATCTACATACATATGAACATACAATATATACAATTGATGTTATATGATTATTTGTGTTATGTAAATATATATATCTACATATAGCTGTCTATCTGTCTACATTTACAGATATATATCTGTCCATATGTCCATGCATGTTCGGCTCATATTTTGGCCTGTACCTCATTCTCTTGGCAATTGGCATGGATGATTGCAGCATTGAAGCCAGTAACTAGTGCCGACACTTTTGTGTTTCAGACTTCATCTCCATCTACATATGTGTTCTACTACATATAACTGTGTAACTAGCAACATTCTAAGTGTATTAGAGCATTAGTTGACATATATCCCTATTTGTACCCACAGTGTGGCATACTTTGTCCAGACTTCTTGCATTAACAGGTTGCATGATATGATATTAGTACATTTACTGTACTGTTGACTGATTGTGCTGGATGATATGTTTGTGAAAACATCTGGTTATGTGTATCTGCCATGGTTTAGTGGTAAATCACTTTGTGTATGGAGTGCAGGGTTCGAGCCTTGGAGAGGCAGTTTATTCTGTTGTTGGACAGAACAAGGGACATTGGATACAGAGTGAATAAGGCACTTTTAAGCAGTTGTAAGCGTGTTTGCGTGTGTTTGCGCGACAGCAAGCACTGCCAACCTCTGCTTATGTTTTCTTACAGTCAGTTAGCTTAGGAATTGCTTAACCTGTGTAGGCATAGCTTACCCCCATGGAAACCCGCTTACTGCTGCTTAAAAGTGCTTACTACCGCTTACCCCTGCGCTAATTTCTTTAAAAGAAAAGAAAGAAGGGTCGATAGGAAAGTGGTGAAAAAAGGGGCACAAAGAGAGAAAGACAGTAGGGAAAATAGCTAGTTATGTGCAGAAAGGGCACAGGAAAGGTCCATAGCTGCCCATTTCTTCTACAGCAACAGCTGTGCATAAACACTAAATTTGCAGGTACATTTGGACCCTCAAACCCCTGGGAGAGGGGTGAGGACAGCATATATTCAATGTGATGCCAATTACATCAGATTGCATAATTCCAGTGGACACGTGTGCAAAATGGACAGAAATGTATGGGGCGAGATTCTTTTGTGGGAAGAGATTGCCCTTTTTTCAGGTGAGAGTGGGATGTTGGGGAGGGGTAGTAGATATATTTGGGGAGGTAGGTTGGTTAGGTTAACAGACAAGACAAACAAGACGCATACAGGGCCGGTATATGACACATGTGGGGGGTAAACACCTTGGACGGGGAGGGGTTTTTGGAAGTCGCAATCCCATGAGCCCCCAACTGGAAACAGTGGGACTGAGGTCCCCACCCATGGGCAGTCACCACTGCACCTTCATGGACCCAAAGGTGGCTGTGCTGGGGGCTGTGTAGGAGGGGCAAGCTCACCCTCTAATAGTGCCACTCAGCCCTCAAGCTGGTGTAGCTGGTCTCGATACTCCAGATCAAGCTCCCTATGCACCACGGCCCAGACCTGTTGATGGGTAACAGGTTCACCTCCGCGCCCACTCAGAGGGGGGGCAAGCCCCATCCCCTGCAGCGGTCCCACCCAAAGGTGACGCAGGGCCCACGGAGGAGGAGGAGGTCCCAGGCTGGGCACCAGATGTGCTGGTGCCCGGTGTCATGGCCAGCTGAGGTAAGACAGGAGGGTTGGCTGGGCCCTGTCTTCCCATACAAGCTATGTTGTTGCAGGTTTATGACAGATGTGGGTTAGTAACAGTCAACAGCATTCACAATTAGTTATAACAGCATGCGTAGGTATTCCCATTAACCCAAAACACCAGATTTAACACAGTTGCAGAGCAAGCAGAACACGTGCATATATGGAACAATAGTGGCCATTACAAGACCATGCAGGTTTCACTGATGGCAACAGGCCACCCATATGGGTGTATTTTAACATGGCACATGCATAGAAACAAATGTGAATATTTATTAACCATTAGGACATATGTCCCAATAAAAGTTTGGAGTGTGCACATACCAGTTGATGAGTGTCATTGGGTTATTTTGCACATATGGTAGGGGTGAGAGTGAGAGTTCAATTAACAACTAATATATCCTTGTAATTTTCACAACATTCTTAGTCACTGCAGTGATCTTTCCCTTACATGTATTATTACACTACCCAATGACCTTATATTGTACACCAGTATGTTTATAGATTATTATATACGTGACCTGTGTCTTACATACAGGTATGTCAAGATGCAGGTGTTAATGCAACATATGTTGAGAATTGCTCTCATACACTTTGGGTGAGGAGCTAGAATTACAGGTTTGTTTTCATATACATTCTATGACTATGCACACATTTGATTATCAGTTATATGTCATTAATGGCTGTCTACATTTCCTGGATCATCACACTGATTTGTCAGAGGGACGGGGTACCAGGTTGATGATATGGGCCATTTATCTGGGCAGATTGGAATAGTTGTTGGGTATGAATATGCATACAACTTTCAATTTGAACATTCTAGCAAATTCTGTACAGTTGTTGGGTGTAATTATGGATACAGCTTTCTATCTGAACATTGTAACAAAATCTGTACAGTTGTGGGGTATGCTTATGCATACAACTTAGTAGCACTCCCAGAATTCAAACCCCTGCTGTGTGTGACAGAAGAGTATAGCTAACATCACAGTGCACTGTGCTATCAGGGAATTGATGTAAAGCTTTCTACTGTTTTCTATCTAAGTCTCCCTCACTAGTACAATATGACTGACCTCTTGGCACTTCCAACATTGTTATGCAGGACTTCATACACATTTTATCTGCATACCACAGTGTGAGTGACACTTCTTAAAATACAACAGTACTATTTCTAGTATGCAACAGTTTGCCAACATATGACAGAATAGTAAACAGAAGCACTCCAGGGGTTATACCTTTATTCACAGACTATTACACATTTATTTCTACTGCTACATCACTTTCTAAGGCTCTTATATTTATTTGTTATGACAGTATATGCAGACTAATTACTAACCTGCCTTGCGACGCAGCCTTTGCAACCTGGCATCATGGGCTTGCTGGTTCGCAATCTGCTCATCTGCAGCTGTCAGAGAAATACAGTGATATTTAGCCATACCTATCCATAGTATACACAAGCTAGGCAATTCTTAACTACTTAGTAGAATGAGTACTTACTCAGTACTGGGGCATTAGTCATCTGCCGAGACTCCTGGATTCACTGTTCCAGTACATCCCCCCTTCGCCACTTCAGGTCAGCATGGTGGTGTCTGACCTGCTCACCAGTCCGGGGATACCTGTGGCACTGGTGATGTCACAGGCGAGACTGTCCTAGGCCTCACTTTTATAATGCGAGCCCTGGTACTGGCCATGCAGTAGTCTCTACTCATGATGTTTTACCAGGAGCCATACCATGATTTTTGACTCCTGGATGCCCCAGTGCTGCACTCTAAAACAAATGCCTTTGCCCACACCAGCCATTCTGCCTGCAGTAGGAAGATACAACCAGTTATGGAATGTATTCCCGCCTGTGTGGTTTAAATACTTCCAATTACCCACACTTTTCTGTGATTGGCCAGGTTTGAAAAAGCTAAGCTATGGGCACACCTGCTTACCTAAGGTTGGCAGTGCTTAAAGGGGTATACCGCTAGGCAGATTGGATTGGCTCCCCTACACATTGCTTACTTTTACTAAGTTGAGCTGTGCTGCGGTTAGCATTGCTTAATAGTTAATTAACACTATATTTGCATTTTGGCAGTGATTTATTTTTCATTACAGGTTCTATATGTGTCTGGTATTCATGATTCTACACTTCTACTACTTCTACACTTTATTACAATAACACATCACACCTATGCTTACTGCAGTACTCCAGTTCACATATTTATGTTATGTAGCAGGTTATACCACTTCACACTGTACATAGACTCAGTTCACGTTTGGTTTGATTTTTCTGTGGTGAGGATTAGTTTGCTGATACCTCATTCATATCGGTTGCTATGATGGCTTAGTGGTTAACTACTATGACTATAATGTGCAGGGTCCTGAGTTCTAGCCTTGCAGAGGCAGTTTATTTTGTTGCTGGGCAGAACATGGGTCACTGGGTACAGAGTGATTAAGGCACTTTAAAGCAGTTGTAAGCAGGTTTGCACATGTTTGCTTGATGGTAAGCACTGCTAACTTCCGGTTATAGTTTCTTACACTCAGTTGGCTTCTACTTTGCTTAATCTGTGTAGGCAATGTTTACACCTGCGCAAACTTACTTAGACACGCTTACTAGAGCGTATATATGCTTACTACTGCTTATTTGTGCTTAAACCTGCTTACTAGTGCCTTATTCATTATGAGACTGACACTTCACATGTGCATTTAATGCAGTACTCCAGTTCACATTTAAATGTTATTATGTAGGTTATATAGCAAAAATATGTAAAAATATGTTCATATACAGATTTCACATGGAAAATGACATGTGCTGCAGTGGGACTCTAACCAGGAATGCTTATTCATTAGGCAGATTCTCTAACCACTACACTATTGTTGCATTGTTTCATTGTATATATATTCCTTGTTATCCTCTTCAGCCTTTTCAGCTGCTTTAGCCATAGCTAAGCGATGGGCAAACCCGCGCACCTATGGTTAGCTGTGCTCGGGGTTTTAAAAAAATAAATAAAAGGGTTTCTTCATTTTAGTTATATGTACTGTTGCTGTTGAACACATGGGGACTGTTGGTGGGGATATGTGGACATCTATGAGCGGTCTCGCTCATTTATTTACAGTTTCTGCTGTTCTACTTTGCAGGGGCATGTTTATTCTGACAGCTCTCCTCTCAGACACGCCCCTGCACTCGTCCACGCTCCATGTAGGATTAGGAGGTCATTCAGCGCACCTTCATTAATATGCATGGCTCGCTGCCATTCTCCTAAACTGCTGCTTCCATCCAGGACTAGATTAGTCCTGCACGGAAGATTAGTAAATCCGGGGGATAGCTTCTCAAGGTAAAAAAACAGGACTTTTGCAAGTGCAATTAAAGGATTCTTAATAAGTATGAGGCAAATGTCTTAGAAAAGCAGTTTTTATTTGTTACTACTGCAAGTCTCTAAAATGTTTCTGTGCTAGAATGTAAATGTATATAGCAATCGTCATTGTGTAATGATAAAGAAAACTGCTTATTTAAATTAACTTTGCATGAAAGTTATATCTGTTCAAAACACAAGTTGATGAAGGTCTTCAGTAGTCATCTATTTTAGTTTCAGTTCTGGGCTGTAGGTTAAATATATAAAGTTATTTAGTTGTAAGTAAAATCAAAATGCTTCCCCATGCGGGGGACACTGCTTGTAGATTTAGCAGGATGTTTCTGCCTGTCTTTCTAAAAAGTGTACTTCACATGCTTTTAAAAGTAATGTTAACTAAATGTCTTCACGTGATGTTTATATGATGGTATCCAAAACTGTGGATGTATAGTTAGGAAGACTTACAGTTCTATTATAATTATTATTTAAATGTTTCTATTTGCATGCAGCAGTACACTGCAGTTAAAATGTGTTTAGTTGGTCTGCTAGAAATGCAATAGATGTAATATGCACACTAAGCATCAGGCGTGTGAATGTCACTTTTCTGCAAAAAAAAATGTATATATATATATATATATATATATATATATATATATATATATATATATATATATATATATAAAGGGGTTCAATGTAAATTACTTAACAATGTTTAAGCATATTTAGATAAACTTTGCTTAACTGCAGACAAACAAGGGTCTTTAGTTAAAAATAAAAGGGGGCTACAATGTTTTAAATGGCATTCTCACAAACTGCCCTCAAATGGAAGATAGTTCTATAAAATGTAATGATTGTAATCAAAATCCAGGCTTTACATAATGTTTTTTTCTTTTCATTTATTAAGATATTAACACACTACTGCGAAATAATCTGTAAATAGTTTCAACAAGTTTAGAGCACACACTTCATTAAGGAGTATGCGACTGTATGTCAGGTATGATTAGCGTCACTTGGAATGAAGTAAAGTTTCTAGTTATTATCTCCCTTTACCAGCAATATAACAACACTCCCGGATGGTATTCAAAGAACACACGAATCATAAAATTTAATACCACAAAAAAGAAGGGAGATAGGTGGGTAGGCACTGGGGGGGGGGTGAAAAAAGGTTGGATGCCATCCTGTTCAAAAGTATGATACCCATAAACAATTTTCTTCATCACAACAATGACTCAATTTGCTACAAATACAAAAATAACCTAAGGCCACTCTTTTATCTGTATGTAAACAACAGATAGCCAGTCATGTACATAGTTGATATCTGGAATGTTAATGGGTTAGGTGATAGCAAAAAGCTAAATCTAATCCTGCACTTAATCTATCAAGCTAACTCAAATATCATAGTCTTACAAGAGACACACCTTAACAAAGAACAATGGTTAAAAATTAGCTCAAGAAAATGGATCAAGCAAATTATTTCATCAGGGGACAGCTCTCCTACAAAATGAACAGCTATTATTATCAAAGAATCCTTTCAAGAGAACATGACAAATAGTAACTATGATACAAAAGGCAGATGGTGTTTTTTCACTAGCATGCATCCACAAACAAAACACAATACTCTCTTATTGAATATATATGGCCCATGTTCAAACCAGCATCTCTTTTCATACCAAATATACAACCTGCTATTAAACTTTGCCAATCATTCTATCATTATAGAGGGGATTGGGATTGTTTAATCAACCCACTTACTGATAGCTCAAACAAAAACAGAAAACAGCCAGCCCAAGTGACATCAGCTCTAAATGACCTCTTACATAATCACAACCTTGTTGACCCCTACCTAATTTTGGACCATGACAGATCTATAAGCAAATACACTTTCTATTCCCCTCCACATAAAGTATGGTCAAGATTAGATTATTTCCTGATCTTCTCGAACCTTGCTAGATTTTGCCAAAAATATGTAATTAATCACAGAATAATCTCAGATCATTCCAGAGTCACAATTACTCTCAATAAAAATCTCAATTCTCCTAATCAGTGAGGCCCCTATAACTGGTACTTAAACAACAACCTGTTAAACCATAAAGAGTTAATTGAGGAGTTAGGTAAAACTATAAAACAATTGGACCAAGATAATTCACAAAGCCAAATACCATTAGACATTCAGTGGGCAGCCACAAAAACTTTATTAAGGGGAATCTTAAAAAAAAAGCTTCACTGTACAAAAAACAAGAGCAAGAAAGGATTAGTCTGCTTGAGTAGCAATACAAAAACACTGAATTACAATTACAAACCCATCACTCACAGGAACTAGAAAGGAAATTACAACAGATTCAGCAAGAACTCTACTCTATACAACTTCATAAACACGCAATAAATGAACTGAAACTACTATATAAGTATTCTGAATGGGCACAAACCCCTTCTAAGGTATGTGCAAGTATGATAAACATCAAAACAACTCTCCATAATATCCCAGAAATACAATATAAAAGATAGGACTCTACAGAATAATGAAGATATAGTCAACTTGTCCTGGGATATTTACAACAAGATCTATAACCTTGAAAATCAGAAACATTTACCTAATCTACAAGAGAAATTCCTCAATAATTTAAAATTTCCAAAACTTGATGTAGAACAATATAACCTTCTGAACAGTCCCTTATCAATCAGTGAAATAAAAATTGCAGTAAAAAAACTAAAAGTCAACAAATCCCCAGCCCTGATGGATTTACAGCCATGTTCTACAAAAACTCAGCAATATACTAGCTCCAATACTGCTAAGACTATACAACTTTATTATAGAAAATGGCTTTACAGACAAATACTAATAATTCAAATACAATTTTAATCCCAAAACTTAATGCAGACAAGCTGAATCCCACAAATTACAGGCCCATCACCATTATAAATCTGGACATAAAGATACTGTCTTCAATGTTAGTTAATAGATTATAAAAAATCTTGGCTAAAATTATTTCCCGAGAACAAATGGGCTTCATGAAAAGAAGACAACTAAGCGATAATACCTGTATGTTAGACACCTTAATTTCTCTCTTAACTAAAGATAAACATCCAAGATACACACTTACAATGGACGCCTCAAAAGCATTTGACAATGTGGACCAAGATTTCCTTTTCTCAACAATATCACACTTCAACTTCCCCACTTCATTCATAACGGCCATCAAGATGATTTATAACAATGCCACAATCATGCTAAGCATTAACAAGTGGTATTCTAAACCTATTAAAATCACAAATGGAACTCATCAGGGTTGCCCACTATCTCAGTTTCTTTTTAATATTTATCTAGAACTGCTACTACTCCATATCTTCCAAAACACATACCATTATTTCCCAAAGGTATATAACACAATAGTAAAATACTCAGCTTTTGCTGATGACCTAAACATATACTTCAAACTCCCTAATAAAGACTTACCAAAAATTCTTTCCTCAATAGAACAGTTCCCTACAGTTGCAAATTATAATATGAAGCTCAAAAAATCCTCAATCATCCCTCTAAATCCCATTAACCATAATACAGCATACTTCCCTTTTGTCAACATACCCATAACATATAAGCTAAAATACCTAGGCATAAACTTCTCTCATACTTACAAATAAATGCATAGCTCAAATTTCCTAAACACATGGGAAAAAATTAGGCAAGATATCTTAAGATGGGAAAACTTAAACCTATTGCTTCTCTCTAAATCTGCCATTATTAAAATGAACATTCATCCCAAAATTCTATTTCAGCTAAACTCTATTAACCTCAAACTATCTAAAAAACTACTCAAAGCAATGAAAAAGACCCTCTCCAAATTCCTATGGCGCCCTAAAACAACAAGAATAAGTTACAGAAACCTTACAATACCAAAAATAAAAGGCGGGCTGGGGCTACCAGATTCTGGCCTATATTACCTTATTATAAAAGCAAACAGGTTGATCCAAATTGCGGAATATGATAGTGCAAAAAAGACTTGGTACCCAATATGGGTTAAAATATGGGCAAATGTACTAAATTCCATAAACATAAATCCCAAAGCTGTTCCTTTCCTCCAACCCCAACAAAAAAGTTTTCACAAACTACACCCAATAATCAAAAATGGTATTACCACATTCCAATCCCTTTTTCTTTCTATCAATCTGCAGAATTTGTTAGTACTGTTACAACCTATACATTTGAACCCGAATATTAAGTTAAATAATAAAGTGATTGATGTCAAACCATTCCCAAGAATTAAAGAACTAATAGTATGTGATATCCTACAGTACAAAGATGACACACTTGATAAACTAAGAGAAAAATTCAAGTCGCCAGCTTGCTATAATTACATTCTTAGACAAATGATATCAATAATAAACCTAAAATATTCAAACCACAAAATAGAAACACAAAGTATAGAAAATACTCAAAACATAATCAAAGCTCTAAAAGCTAAAGAAAAAATGCTATCAAATTCATATAAATTAATAAATGAGTTAAAACACCAATCAGCATTACTATACTCAAAATACTGGGAAAACATAAATAATAATTTCTCTATAATACAAAAACAAGAAGCCATTAATAATACCCTAAAACTTACACCTTTCACAAATCTCATATATAAACAACTGATGATTAGCAATAATGCATATTATACCCCAGCTGTTCTCAAAAAATATGGCTACAAAAAAGCTCACTGTGTCCTTTCTGCTCTAGGGATGATGAGGATATTCTCCACATCTTCTGGAGCTGCAAAAAAATCTCCAAGCGCTGGTGTTCTCTAAGAATGCAACTAGAGAAAGTTGGATACGCAAAAAACACTCTCTCTTGGGAATAAATGATCCTGCATAATATTCCTAGTTCAATCATAGAAATGCACAAACGTATCTTAGTTACAGTATGCGCACTACTTAAATTCTATATATCTAAGAATTGGGTCAATAGCAAAAACATACCATGGAACAACTTTAAAGAAATGGCAGTTAAATATATCACCTCTTACAAACTAGCTACTAAAAGTATCAAAAAAGATTATACTTCCAAACATACTGGAATTCTCTCCTAGAGACAGTTTTGATTAACATACACCCCCAGATTCACAAATCCTCCGTGTAAGACTTAATAAGTCTTACTTGGAGGCTGCAGTTGAACGGTATGATGTCAGCGTGCCATGAATATTCATGAGGGCACGCTGACTCAACTGTAACTCCTACACGGACTGAGTATGAAAGCAGGGGGCGTGTCCGACTGCCGAGCAGTCTAAATGTCTATGCCCCTGCAAGTCTAGTAAAAGCAAAATGTCAACACACAAGAGTGAGTTCGCTCAAATGTACTTGCACCCAACACCACACACCCTGACACTGTAAATCCCCATCACAGTTATAAAAAGTAAAATATTTTTATTTTTTTTTAAATCCACGATATAGCTGCCTGTATTTGCGCGTGTGTGCGCAGGTGGGCCCATTGCTTAGCTATAGTTAGCAATTCTGACATGGAACACCATAAGAAAGAATGTTTATGCAAATCACACCAAATTGCAATAGCGTAATGATAGACCGTCTGCACAAAGAGGAGGCAGTCACGGTTCGAGTCCCACCACTCCCCTTCTTATTTATGTTTTAAATCAGTATTTGAAATAATACCAGACATATATGATTAAAATATTATTAAAAGCAGTGAAATGGCCAATGTATCAGTGAACAAAATATATATTTTTAAAGGATCCAGATATATAATAGCCTGCCGTTAAGCAGCGCTTTACCCAGCTAAACAGAGTTGCCCATAGTTTAATAGCGCTTTACCCAGCGCAATAGAGTTGCCCAAAGTTTAAAAGCGCTTTACCTAGCACAATGTGCTTGCGTGGACGTGCACACTGCGCCAACCAGGGCACCGCAGGGCACCGAGGAGCAATGTAGAGCAAAGTTGCTTAAATGCAGCCACACCCCCTAGCCTGTCTGGACAGTATGAAAATAAAATGAATGACAAGTTTCAAACCCAGGACTCTGTGCATCAAAAGCAAAGTACAGAACCACTAAGCCATGAAAACACAGGGGAAACATCCACTGTTAACATTCATATACTTACTAATGATAGTTTAACCATTACTAAGCAGGTCTGCAGTCAGTCGAGAATTTACAAAATGGCCAATCACAAAAAAGTGCGAGAAATGCGGCATATTTAAGCCCCACAGGCGGGAATACATGCCATAACTGATTGTAGCTCACATCTGCAGTTAGAATGTCTGGTGTCGGAGAGGGAACATGCTTCCGAGTGCAACGTTGGGGCATCGAGGAGTCCAAATACATGGTTTGGCTCCTTGTCCACCATCACAAGTCAAGACTCCTGCAGGGCCAGTACCAAGGGACGGAGTACAAGGCAGAGGCTTGGAACCGGTTAGCTCGTGACCTCACCAGTGCCACAGGCGTTCCTCGGACTGGTGAGCAGGTCCGTCACCACCATGCAGACCTGAAGAGACGAAAGCAGGACCACCCGAACCAGTGGATACAGGAGGCCCATGGGATGCGGGATGCCCCACAACTGAGTATGTAGCCATGGAATGCAGTATGTAAGAATTGATAATGGAGTATGTATAATGGATAGGTATGTCGCAATATCCCCTCATTTACTTTACAGCTGCAGGTGACCGTGCTATGAATCAGCAAGCCCATGCTGATAGGCTGCTAAGGCTGCGCCACCAGGCAGGTTAGTGATTATTCTGCATGTATTGTTATATAAAATATGGGAGAGAGCATGAAAGAAAGTGTTGTAGTCCAATAATACAGCCATAAAATTGCCTGAATAAGTCCTCTGCATGTACTGTCAGATAAAAACGTCAGAGAGGCAGAAAAAGAGTGTAGAAACCCATTAAGAAAGGTAACATATGTCTGGAATAATATCTCTGCAGGCACTGTCATATAAAATAAGTGAGTGAGCCTGAAAAAAGAGTGTGCTAACCTATTAATAAAGTTATAATATGTCTTGAACATGTCTGCCATATACACCATTAAAACAACTAAAGGAGTGAGCCTGTGGAAAAGTGTGCAATGTCATTGATAAAGGTCTAAAACCCAGAGTGTGTCTGTGTCACAGAGTCTGAAATGTTGTTGTACCCTTGCATTATACAAACAGTACTGTTTGAAAAGGTACTGGCAACCCAGAGTTGTGCAGTCCCATATAAAGTGGGTGATGGAAGTGCTAGTAGCTGTGAAACATATATACAGTCCACAACAATCAGTTACTGGCTGGCATGAATAAGTAAAACTGGCACATGTGTAGCATGTTATATTTTCCCCAAAAATGTGAGTGTGTGTCAAGAAATGCAGGGTTCTGTATATATCGAAGTGAAAATGTCATGTGAAAACATCCCAGATATGTAGATAAAGAAATATAAATGCAATCAAGAAATATGTAGCAGTAACATCTGCATCCTGGACAGTTAGTTTGTCAGATATAGGTCAGGCATATATTGAACTAGCCAAACCCATTACACAAGCTAATGTATGGTGGCAAGTGTAATAATACATGTATGTAGGGGATATACACTTGCAGTCACTATGAATGTAGTGTAGATGAAAAGGTCATTAAAAGATGTTAACCGAGGTATTTTCTACACCCTACTGTATGTGCATAAACCATGCAATTCCACACCTCAATGGGTATGTGTAATCTTAAATATTTGTTGGGACATGTGTCCTATTGTTCTATAAAAATTTACATTCACGTTGATGCATGCGCCCTGTTTGAACACCGCAATCATGGTGGCCTGTTGCTACCAAACATTCCTGCATGCTGTTGGAATAACCACTGTGGTTCAATATATGCATGTGTTATGCTTGCTGTTCAACTGTTGTACCCATGGTGTGTTGGGTTAATGGGAATATTACTGCATGCTGTTACAACTAATCTGGAATGCTATTTTGCTTATGTTGTAATTAAACACACCTAATCACAGAATGTATGGGAAGGCAGGTCCCAGTGGACCCACCTGTCCCTCCTCAGCCGGCGAGTGCACATGGCACCAGCAGGTCTGGTGCCCAGCCCAGGCTCCCCTCCTCCATTGGTCCTGTGCCACCTTCAGGTGGAAGCACTGCAGGGGATGGGGCTTGTCCCCCCCGTGCAAGTGTGGGCGGAGAAGGGTCACCTGTCACCCTTTGAAGGGTCTAGGTTGTGGTGCATAGGGAGATCCAGCATTCAGTTGCTGATCCCCTATGCCAGCTTGAGGTGAGAGTGGTGCATCTTCACGGGTGAGCCTGCCCATCCTACGCATCCCCCAGCAGAGCCACCCTCGGGGCTGTGAAGGTGCAGTGGTGACTGCCCATGGGTGGGGATCTCAGTTCCACTGTTACCATCTGTGGGCTCATGGGCTTGCGATTTCCAAACAACCTTCCCCGTCAATTGTGTTCACCCACCCTATGTGTCAAATTCCACCCCTGTATGCATCTTGTTTGTCTTGTATGTTTACCTTCCCAACCTACCTCCCCAAATATACTTACATCCCCTACCTCACATTCCACTCTCACCTGAAAAAAAAAAATAAAAAAAAGGGCAATCTGTTCCCAGAAAAAAATTACTCTCCATACATAACTGCCCCTTTTGCACACATGTCCGCTGGACATGTAAACTGATAATTATAATTGGCACTACAACATACTCTCTTGTCCTCACCCCTCTCTCAGGGGTGGAAGGTTGCAAATTTCACACCAAATTACGAACATATGCACAACTGTTGCTGGTACAGAAATGGGCAGCTATGGGCCTTCCCTACACCCTTCCTGCACATCTCAGCTGGTTTCCCTACTGTCTTTCCCTCTTTGTGCCCCCTTTTTCACCACTTTCCTATCTCCCCATTTTCTTTTCATTCAAAGAAATTAGTGTGGGGGTTAGCGGGAGTAAGCACTTTTAAGCAGTAGTTAGCGGGGATGCGTGAGTATGAGCTTGTGTGTGCTTAGCTAAGCATCGCTAAGCATTGTGCAAACCCACACAAACCTGCTTACAACTGCTTAAAAGTGCCTTAGTCACTCTGTATGACAGGGCCCTTGTATTGCTCAGCAGCAAAATAAAATACACCTGTCAGTCTTGAACCCCTGACCTTGGGCTCACCAGTCTGCATGAAGTATCACTACACCACAGCAAATATACAATAACTTGGTGCTGAAAGAAATATATCATGCATTACAATGAGTGAATGTAAAGGGAGAATAGGAATGGCATAACACAAATCATGTTCTGTGGCCCTTAACCAGCAAGTGTTGTAGAATTGCATGACATGACTGTGAAAAGAGAACCAGCCATGCTAGTAGGGAATAATGTTACAGTAGCACCTTACAAACCCCACACAGTATCAGAGCAGGATAAACACTGGCATATTTGAATAGGTCAGAGGCCAGACCTCCCAACTGTGACTGGTTTACAGCGATATCCCTGATTTGTAAACAAATGTTAGCTGTGCCCCTCAGACTCCCTATGAAATGTAGTAGCAGTAGGCAGAAAGGTGGGGAATCCCACTTAAAGATAAATGTCAATAAGTGAGAGTAGACACTGCTTGCATGTCAGAAAAGGTGTAGTAATACATATGCTCGGAATCCAGATATGAGACATATACCAACCTTCTGACTGAGACAACAGTGTCCACAGCAAACAAGCATGGTCCCCACCTTGCAAAACTGAAAGGTCTATGCCTACCTAACCTATCATTTTATAGCAGTGTCCTGAAATCACAGTGAGAACTGCAATTACCACACAGCAGGCTGCATGCAATTACTAAATGGTGGGCACCAATTGGTGCAGAGGCCATCACATGCACATGTGCAGATACCTAGAAAAGCAGCCTGTATCTGCTGTCCACACATGCAATAATATCATTGCACCAACTGGGAGAGAGAGCGCGAGTGAGAGAGACAGACAGAGACAGACAGACAGACGGATACAAACAGGCAGTAGGAGACATACACTGAAAACAAACAGCAACACAAAGAGAAAACCAAAACCAAAAAAAAAAAAAATACACCTACAACAGATGGAGGTGAGGAATACAAAGGTAAGATATGTAACAGATATGTATTTGCTGACATCCAAAAGATGTGTCTGAAGGGTACCCTACATACTGTGAATCATCCATATGTGACAGCAGTCCGTATCTATATGTACATGCACATTTGCATAGGGCAAGGGACATACTGCAACTGTTAGTGAAGGCTGGACATATGTATGTTGTTGAAGGCTGCTATGTGCACATATGTATGTAGCTTGTAGTGTGTGGCATTGCAGACAGCAAGCAGTGCCGGTATATGTCATGTGGTGATTAAATGCTGTGGGACTGAGCTACAGGCAGTGAGGCCTGCTATAGCTATATGGCCTGAGGACAGCAGAATGCATTCTGCACAACATTGTGCAATAGTATTACATAGCCGTATGTCTCACAACTGTTGTATAATTGACATCCCCACCATGAAAGGTGGGCAGTATATGTGCCTATATGTGCAGCTATAAGTACAGCAATGGATGTTTAGATGTATGTGTATATATACATGTATATATATATATATATATATATATATATATATATATATATATATATATATTTATATAGATGTGTGTGTGTGTGTGTGTGTGTGTGTGTATATATATATATATATATATATATGTATATATATATATATATATATATATATGTGTGTGTGTGTGTATATGTATATATATATATATATATATATATATATATATATATATATATGTATACATATATATAGATATATATATATATATATATATATATATATATATATATACATATATATGTATTATATATATATATATATATATATGTATATATATATATAGAGAGAGAGAGAGAGAGAGAGAGAGAGACACGGGGTCATATGTACTGCAACAGGTGCCTGTTGTTCAAGGCATGGACTGAACACCAGTGTTGATACTGCAGTGCCATACCCCATTCCAAAACACCTTACGCAGTAACTGCCACATATGTGGTAGCCTGCCTAACACTGAAGGTGTCAGAAGGGAACACGGGACACAGGTGGACAGTAGGCTCCCCTTTGATAATTACAGTGCCACAGTAGTCATGTAATCTGTCTACGTGGTACGTGTCATCACAAAAGGTGTGTCATCTAGGGAAATATAGGTCGGTGTTCCTCTCTACTCATCACAATGCCCCATGTGGTATGTACCTCACATGACAACTACAGCAAGTGGACAGGCCACAAATATACCTAACAGCTCTGATTGTCAATGTAGCATTGTTTATACCACTGTTAGGTCTGAATATGTATTGTCCACCCATGTGCCACTTGGCTGAAGTGTAATGTGTTGCCAGCATGTGTTAGTGAGTGGACAGTATGTGTGTGATGTGTGCAGTACAGATTAGCAAGTGTACATCTGTGAATATGGTGGGTGCACACTGTCTGCATGTACGTGCATAGTGGACCCATGGGACGTGTGGCATACCCTGTCGTACACATTGTTAACTTATCATAGTATCTTTCAATGGCCAGTATGCATTCTACTACAGTTATGTACTAACATGGGTAGACATGTGTGTATGACATGGGTTGACACTATGCTGTGGGTAATACCGTTAATATCTGTCAATGATTTGTGGTCTGGTAGTATACACAACCTCAACAGCATGACTATAAGTAATCATTGGATGATGTCCTGGCAAATGACACACAGTCGTAGGGAACTCAGTAACAGTTGGATCCTTCCGGTGCTACAATATAACATTAACCAGTGGTAATGACTGCCACCCACTGCCACCCATTCCTGTGACCACACCTGTTTGGCATATAGCCCCCTTAGGTACATGCAAACACACTAGGGATGTGTCCATCCAAATCTGGAAATGCATGCGTTGGCCTACAATGCATTCCCTGGATGGGACACATATCCTGCACAAGGGTATCATACAGACAGATACCTGTTGTCTGATACATGCTGTATAGCAGTAAGCCGACTATGGCATAGTTATCCTCATGTACTATACATACTATCCCGTCAGTACCACACAGGTGGTAGCCCTCAAAGTGTATGTTGGGTACCAATGTGTACATACAGCCTCATGTTATGTCATGTGTCCCTTGGTATCCACATATCCAAGGGTATTGTGGAGTCCCAAGGTGTGTCACATAAGACATTAGCGGCCTGAATGCATATCCACAAGGCAGTTGTACACCTATAAATACTGTCCATTATTGGCAGTCATTGTTGTGTATGAACATGTCTGACATATACCCCAGGCATATACCCTCACTCACACTACTCTTAAGTAACTGTCATGGATGTGTGTGGCACAGATGATCTTGGCCGCAGAACATGACAGTGGACGGCCTTGTCACATACATACATATGTGACCTACGATCTGAGAAGCAGCGGTACAACCTGTCAATGGAAACAAATGTATTCATGTAGTATACAGGCTTCACACCTATGTACTGATTGAGGGGACATGTACACATATATATTTGCCACGCAGATACCTGATGTGTGCAATGCACTTACTGTTGTAATCATAATATGTCATACCATAGTAAAAGCAAAACCCACACCGCATTGACCAACAGTGACACACACACAGTCAGCATTTGCAGGATTCAAACCCCTACCTAACTATGTTATGATACTAGAGAACAATGCATTAACACAGTGTGCTATTTGCTTTACTGGGTGGCTTCCCTTCTCCTGCTGTATTTGTAGAATGGTGACATCATCAGACGTTCCAAAGAGGAATGTACCTCTTTTAGTGGGTTTTCCCAGTCTCCAAAAAGGGAGCACCTCTCAAAGGAAATTGCACACATACACACCCCCCCCCCCGCACACACACTCACTTTTTGCAGGATTCAAACTCCTACCTAACTATGTTATGATACTAGAGAGAGACGCATTGACACAGTGCGCTATTTGCTTTACAGGCTGGTTTCCCTTCTCCTGCTGTATTTATAGGATGGTGACATCATCAGACTGGACATGGTGATGTGTGTACACTTTGTGTTATGCCATTCCAGGAATGGTCCATGTGGGTCAGCAGGTGTCAACAGCTTGAACAAGACCTCATAATCCTTACCTTGTGTGATCTATCTGTGGACACATTGACATTCCGTCATATGTCAGCACATAGTTATGCACAGCTTGTTGGTTTTGTGGATACTACATGTGTCTGGGATGTTGATAAAGGGCTATTCAAAGTCTATGTGAGACATGTGTAGATGTGTTCATTGATGTATGTCCTGGGTGGCTGCCTTGCAAACAGTCTAGCATGTTTGGGAACCATGATCCGCACATGAACATACCACATTTGGTAGGGTTGTGTGTATGTCAGCTTCCAATAGCTCTATTTATGACTGCAATCATGATGGACTCCATGACCTTGCAGATCAGACTTCATAGGTGTACTGGACTTGACTTCCCATGGTGTGTTGTGCACCAACACTTGTGGGGAGTGCCATATGTTGCTGTGACACATTCAACGGTTCCACATCCTGTGTAGGGGGTGAGGCTCAGCTGACTGTTGCAGGATCTGTTTGTTCTGTAGTTTGTACATGGCACAAATTGGAAATCAATGTATTCCATTTGCTGCCATGTTTTTGGCAGTGGGGGTAGCTGCTCATCCATTCTACATGTGATATCTCCTGGTATGATGATATGGCCTATTGTCAGTGGGAGGTGGGTATGTACATATGGGCCTGCCTGTCAGGATGTCGCCATTGTCAGTCAGGTACAGTTGGCCCTGACTCAGGACATATATGGGTGTACATTGCTATTTATGACATAGCTGAAGGAGGTGTCATGATTCAGTCTGGACTCCTTCTCAGCTACTCTTTACAAAACACCAACGAACATGAGCAGTAATCCCTGTTATACTCTTTTACACACTTAACACCCTACTGATCCTTTGTGATCAGGCTGCAGAGTATGTCATGATAATATCCTGGCATGTCCAGGGGTCGGATTTGTGTGTACTCTCCAGTCCAGCTGGTGAATATTGTGATATTGACACAATGTCACATCTGCCTCATGTACACAGACAACCCTCTCCTCCTCCCGACAAACTCAGCTACATGTGTGAGATGCACCTATAGAGACATACAGGGTGCTGAACTCTCTCAACCCATGACTGGCACAGTCTATCAGGTGGTGAAGGTAACCACACACACCACATATCAGTCTCACATATCCTCTAGTGACAGCACTCAAACCACATTATCACACATAGACATACTCGGATGCTGTAAATGTACTCTGCCTAAGCAGCAGAGACCTCCAAAGCAGACACACACACAACTGCTACCCCACTACAATACCCACATATCACATAGTTCACAATGTCAGTGTGCCACACAGTCACTGCCCTCCGGGCTAAACAACACACCTAATACACTTGTAATAGGAGACACTTATTGTCAAACACACTGACGTACCACTCACCAGCCCTAACAAGGGAATAGTCATTTTGGGCTGTCTGTCAGGTGCCAGGATCTGCCACATAACACAGGCAGTCAGGTCACTCGAAAGAAAGTACAGGACTGGCACCATCATTGTCCATGCTGGTGCGTAAAACCTCAGACGTTACTCCCTGGACCACATGACATGATACATGGAGGAACACTCTGATCATGTAGCCCAGGCCAGTATGACCTTGACCTTGTCTAGCATCTTACACCCACCAATTATGATGTCACAGTATACAGACAAACATATCACGTTTAACAGTTGCCTAACAAATTAGTTTCATTCATAGGGGATACAGTGTCTGTCAGCCTGTGGTGACATGCTCAACATGCCACGTAGCTTCACTATGGACAGCTTGCACCTGTCACCCTTGGACTTTTGAATGCTGGCTAAGGCTCTTGCTATCACCATAGTGTCTTTTTTAAGCAGGGCTCAAAAGACAAACCCACCTCCATAGACATTACAGGTTAAATGAAACTAAGGGTAATGCTGCTCAACACCAGATGTGTTACCCTCATATTGCGGCCATGCAGGACTCTCCTCAGTATGGAGGATAGCGATATCTGTGCACTAACAGATGCCTGGTTCAGGCTCACCTATGCACACCAACACTACCAGGTTATGTTTCATACCGTGCTTTCTGACAACAAGACTTGGAACAGACAACACAACTAGGGGGAGTATCCATATACATCACAGATACACACACCTCCGGGTTAGTAGCACTGCACAAAGCATCACAGACCATACATATACAACTACCATTGTGCAAAACTGCCTTTCAGTTTGTTGCCTGCTACAAACCACCCTCCCAAACTCAGGAACCACACTCGGCTTTCATGGGAACTATGGAGAATATGAAGGTCTCCACAAACACCATTATATTGGGTGACTTCATATACACAAATATTGACTGGGTATACTACTCAAGCCCCAACACCCTCACCCAACAGTCGCTACAATTTGTAGACTCATATGCTATGGCACAAACAGTCAGCACAGCCACAATGGGGAATACATATTGGACCTGATAATCACCAACATGGGGACTCTATGTTCCACACCAGTGATATACCCCTCATTGGTAAGGTCAGAACATACATGTATCTTACTGGACATACATATAACCTCCACACACCCATCCTGGGTAATCTTGGTGAACTTCTCATGAGCCAACGTCTCACTTCACCAAAGCAAGGTGGCATCCTTCAGAGACCCTGAGACAGTGGCAAATATGGATCACACTGCTGAATCCTTTACATACACATTCTATGGACACCTAGTGGACTGCATGGATTGTGCTATCCCAAATAACAACAGGACTCACTACTCCAATGGCAGGGGACCTGTCTGGTAGACCCCAGCCATTAATAAGCTGTACAATGTCAGGAGGATGCTACTACATGATAGAGCACAATTCCAGACTGGGAAGGCATCTGTGATCTGTACTAGCAGACAGCTACGATCACTCATGAACTTTTCTAAGGGCCGCTTCTACCGGACAATTGCACCAGACACATAGGACTATCACACAGCCTTCTTCAGTTATGTCAGGAACCTGGGTGGACACTCACTGATATGCTGTGAGTTACTGCATACTGAATAAACGTACCCTGAACCTACTGGCATTGCCAACATCCTGGCAAACAGGTTCAGTGCAGATGTCCCCCCCCCATCCCCCCTAAGGAGCAACTATCCATCCCAACAGAGTATAACCTCCCTGACATCACACAGTAACAGGTGAGTGCTGCCCTCCCCAAAGCATACATCACAGTATCAATGGGACCAGACGGTGTCCCAGCCTGCATCTTACACGAGCTTCATGACAGACGTAACCCTCACATTACATCACTGTTCAATATCGGAGTTACTACAGGATATGTACCCAAGGAATGGCGTACAGCGACAGTGGTCCCACTCTATAGAGTTGGTGCCACAACGGACCACAGACAATATTGCCCTATAAGCCTAACTAGCCTGTTCTGCAAAGCTATGGAGCGTATTGTCATGGGACTCATACACATAGACATCGGGAACCTACAGACACTGTGTCCTACACATTTCAGCGTTGTTGTGGGCAGATCTTGCCTCTTGAACCTGTTTGTATTCTTTAAACGGTTAACAGGTCCATCGACATAGGGACGGTTGTCCACGCAGTCTACCTGAACCTTGCAAAACCCTTCAACACAATAACTCACTGGGCCATTATGCATAGGCTCACCAGCGTCGATATGGACACATATCTCACACGATGGATTGATACCTGGATCAGGGATAGCACCCACATGGTCAGACTTGCAGGTGCCATGTCTGACTATACACCAGTTACACGTGGCATCCCACACGGCTCGGTCCTGGGACCTCTCTTGTTCAGTATATATTTGTCTGACGTACAGGCTACCACAGGGGGAATGTGGCTGAACATGTTTGCACTTGACTGCAAATTGGGTGCCATGATCAACTCTCCAGCTGCCACATGCATACTCAAACAGGGTCTCACAGAGATGGATGACTGGTGCCTGAGCCATGCCATACAGCTAAATGCCATTAGTTGCATAGTCATCCCCTTTGGGAATAACAACATGCCCACACATTACCACATAGGTAGTACTCCATTACATACGGTAGGAGTTGTTAGGGGTTTGGGGACATGACTTGTTTGTACTGTCGCCTTTGACATTCACATTGCCAAAGTGGTTGGACACACCTTCTATGTGGGCCACCTTATCCCATATGGTTTCACATCTAGATCGAGTGAGGTCATTGTGCCCCTATACTCATTACAACCATGCTTGGTTGCAATGCCACATTTGGGGTGTACTTTACCCGACACCTGCATCAACTGTATTGGCCACAGAAGTTCCTCACCAAGCAGATCTAGGAACTCACACAGATACCCTGCACAGTTCAGATGCAGTAACTCCAGCTCTACTCAGTCGCTTACCACCTACTCGGATATGATGTGTGCCTGTTGTTTACAGATATACCCAACCCAGATTTACTGGACATGCTCCACCTCAGGATATCCGACTCCCTTGGAGATACACAGTCCAGGGACGTATACCTCAGCACAGATGTTAATAGGACATGCTGGAGGGACAGATTCTTATCCCAGAGCCTCCACTCACTCCAGATTGTAATCCCAGTTTCACATAGGCAGAGCCACCCACTGACCACCTACAGGAGACATCTTGACGACTGTATGGGTGATTGTATGTTTACCCCTGGGATATCTTCTGTGTCCCTGCTAGACAGAGGCACACTAGCCTAAACGTACATGGGCTATCTTGTGTGACCTACTATTCACACACACAGTGTAGTAATCTGACAGCATTGCAAATGCCAAACACACTCTGGCTAGGCTTGTACATGCCCTAGGGCAGATAGCCTAGTACCGACCTCTGAACCTATGCTAATGTTCAGGATGCACAATGTTTATTGCTGATACTGTTTGCAGGTCTTTATCGTCTTTGCTTTACCAGTTTCAATGAACAACTTTGGTATCTGCAGAACATATTTGATTATGACAGGGTTCCACTATATTATAGATGTGTCTGTTGTCATATAACTGTGTGCACAGGGTAGATTGCTAGACAGTGACAGGTTCCTGGGTTAACACATGCAACTGCCAGATATGCGTGGCCCACTGCTGCACTCAGACATGGCCTAAGTGTGTGAGCATGCCCAGTTCAGGCTTTCTGTGTTTTGTTGCCTGACATTTGTCTCATTTATTCAAGTGTGTGAGCATGCCCAGTGTGACCTTTCAGTATGTTGCTATCTGAGGACAACTACATTTGTTGATGTGTGTGAACATGACCAATATTAACATTTATACTGTGTGTGTTGGAAGTCAGGTTCTGTTCTTACTGCAGGACTCACCTTTGTGTCATAACTCAAACGGGATTATGATGTGCCTGCAGGGTTTCCATGAGATACTTTGCATAGACTTATCAACATTCCTTCATACAGGCTGACCACTGCAATACTGTCATGGTTTAGTGGTTCAGTACTTTGACTATAGTGCACAGTATCCTGGGTTTGAGGCCCATCACTGCTTTAAATTTTCATACTGAGCAGACCAGACTGCTTAAGGGCCAGTTAAACAAATATGAGCATGTTGGCTTTTGTTCAGCTATGCCCTACTTAGAACAGGCTTGTCTGACATTGCTCAATATTCACCAACATTGCTGGACATTGCCCAATATTACTCAACATTGACCACAGTTGTGCTAGTTGGTGTGTGCAATTTTGTTTGCATATACTACATGGTGGTAAATGCTGTTTAGCACTGCTTTATATTGCTTAACACATGGCAATCATGCCTTAGGTGGTGCTGCAGGGCTGCCTATGTCGGATGCACATACTACACTCCCTGTACATGTTTGAAAGCAGGTAGTGTCAACTTAGGCATCCCTTTTACTGTATGTGCGAGTCAGAGAGAGGTATCATTTCCAGAGTTCCTACTGAGCCAGTGTATGTGCTATGCATTGCCTCTTTGCCAAGGCCAAAGCATACTGGGCATGCATCCTTCTGCCTACTGGGGCAGGCTCAGGTTGATCCTCCTCCGAGTCACGCTCTGCCTGTGATGGCCTTGGCAATGGTGGGGAGCTCTTTGGCTCAGGCCTTTGCTGGTTCTGCTGCAGCTGTTTTCACAGGATCATATTATGTAGCATAGCACATACCATGACAATTTGGGTACATGTAGTTGGTGAGTACTGCAAGGCTCCACCAGATGTGTCCAGGCACCGGAACCGTGACTTGAGCAGCCCAAACATACGCTCTATTACGTTACGTGTTTGTGCGTGTGCCTCATTATGGCGTTCCTGTTCAGGTGTCTGTGCGTTTCTGATAGGTGTCATCAGCCACGGTTCCAGTGCATAGCCAGCATCCCCCACTAGGTGACTATGTGAGATGTCCCCATTGGCAAATGTCTGGTACAGCAGCGTCAGATGCCAGATATGGGAATCATGATAGCTTCCAGGGCAGCCTGCACACACATTCAGTATTATGCCCTGGGCATCACACATGACCTGGCAGTTGATGGAGGGGAAGCCCTTGCGGTTGAAGTAGACCCTACCCCGCTCACCGGCTGGTGCTTTGATGCATATGTGCATGCAGTCTATTGCACCCACTACCTCAGGGTATTCTGCTATTTGCTGGAAGAGACGCATATTTCTGGCCAATACCTCATGGGAATTGGGGAAATATACATGATCACCAACATGTGCTGACATGGCATCCAGGTACTGGTGCAGTACCCTGGATGCTGATGCCTGTGATATCCCCATCATATCACCAGTTGGTCTCTGGAAGGTACCTATTGCTAATATTCTTAGGCCAACACATACCTTGGTTTCCACCGGGATGGGTTCCCCTCTGTTGATTCTGTGTGTGAGGTGTGGCCTGCACAGCTCAACAATTTTCTGCAGGAGGTCTCTGTCCACTCTATAGCGCTCCACTATCTCCAGCTCATGCAGCCCCTGGTAGGTTACCCTGGGCCTGTACACTCTTCTCCGTCTCCTCACTGTGGGTTGTCCAGCAGCATTTCCATTGTCACCACCCTCAGCATGTTGCATATGTCGCCTTATAACAGCAATGGCAGCCCCTAACATTTCTTTGTCTCAGTAAAGCTTTTTCAATTTTCACTTCTATTAGCTTACTGCAGTGTCTGTTGTGAGAAACATAATGGACTGTTGTTTGTGGAGTTTTAAGTGCTAGGCTGGGCTGGGCTAGTGTACTGCCTGCGTAATTGCCTGATTCTGATTGTTTTCACCTGCTAGCTCTGCTAGTACTCCCTGGTAGCTTCCTACTATTTGTTGTGCTTCCTTTTTCCTTTCTGTTTCCTCGGGGGGCGCTGCGCACACAAGCGCAAACACGTGCACAGCAGCTAACATGCGCGCACACATGCTTACATGGACTAAAACGTGCTTATTCGGTTTAAAATGCGTGCACACCAGCGCAAATGCGCTTACAACTCTTTAAACAGCCTTATACATGCTTACTCCGGCTTAAACATGCGCACTCACGCTTACACGTGGGCACTCTGTCTTACTCGGGTTTACAGGCGCACACACGCACGCATGCACGCTCAGCAAGAAACTTTGGTGTTATCCATGGCATACACCTTCCATTTCTTGCCTTTCCCTAGCCTACCTGTTGACACACCTCTTTCCATGATGTGTAAATGTCTGCAGATACATGCCACTCTGCTCCAATGAGCTTCACTTCTTTCATACATACCCCCTCGTGATGTCACCTATCTTCTACTCTGTTACTCCCCTTATCTTACTCCTACACTCCACTGACTGTGCTCATTTGCTATGTAAACTTGTGATTCACTATCCTAACCCTCATTTACATAGGATTGCCTACTAATGCTCGGTTACATCTCTTAGACTGAGCTTCCCCCCTTAGCAAACTCTATTCGGTGGCCATGTTGTCTTCAGCCTGCCATTCCCTTGCATTGTATATTAACAATTTAAATAAGATCCACATTTGTGGGTTTTAATTTTTAGTTTTCTGGGTTTTAGAGCGCAGCCCATTTGTGCGGCGCTGTGCTATGCTTAAACATTGGAAATTGGAGAAAAATAAATATTTTTATTTTCATATTGCATCAGAAAACATTTCCAATGGCCATATATTTGGCCATTGGCATGCTTCCTGCACTGGATGCAACCTTTATTTGGAGCTGTCACAGCTCCGTTTTGCTATTTGCAGAACGGTACTCAGTTGTCAACTGAGTACATTTCTGCAAATAACACTGCTCTTACTCGGACAGGTTCGGGTTTCCTGAATCGCAAATCTACCTCATTTACATGCCTTTTGCCTGCAATTGAGGTAATTTGCATATCTCAGCCCTGTCCGCGTAAGAGCCGTTTTAGGAGCTCTCTTGCACACCCCTGCAGGCTGTTCCTGGATTGCTCATCGGACATGATGGCTGCATGGAGTCTTACTCTACTCTAAGACTCCATGCAAGCCTTCGTGAATCTGGCCCACAGAATACTTAAAATATAATGTCAGGTAGGTGGCTGATTTAAAATAAATCCTCTATGTTATTGAACATAAACAGTTGTTTCACTGATATAGAAAACACACTTCTGTGATTCAAAAAAATGATGGCTTTCAACATTGTATATATTGTATATAATGTAAATATGTTTTTTTCTCTAGGTTTTGGAAAACTTTAAAGTTTTTTATTTTCTTTTCTCTTTCTTCGTGTTTTTTCTGTTTTCTTTTTTCTTTCTCTTCCAGTCTAGACAATTAAAGGTTTCCTGCATATATAATCATAATTCTCAACATCATCAGCATAACTCTGCACTAAGTAATCCCTAGATATGTTGTAACCATCTCAATTGTAAATCATAAAGTTTCTTGCAAATGTTTAAATGTTTTTTTTGGAAAGTTTGGATACCTTTACTCATTTATGCATTACATGCTGTATTGTCTACAGTCATTTTGTACTTTCACTTTTATTATGTATTTGTGGAAAATATAATGAAAAGGATTTTCCAAAAAAACAAAAAAAAAAACATTTATGTGTGTGTGTGTGTGTGTGTGTGTGTGTGTGTGTGTGTGTGTGTGTGTGTCTATATGTGTGTGCATAGTTTAGGGATGTGTGAGCTTGTCTCCATTTTAGTGGGTAAAGAGGGCATGTCCTGCTTGGGTTTGGGATGCAACCTTCTAAGGTTTTAGACATTTTTGGGGTCAATTAGTCATTCATAGAACATCAGTTTCCACTGATGACATTCTGCCCACTTGCTCAGCCTCTCCATGTCCTTCAAACTACATCCTCCCATCCTCTATAAATGCAGTTGCCTTTGTGTTATCTTCAAAGATAGGATATACTTGATGATTGCAAATGTCAGTAAACCTCTGACAGACAAAAATGATGGTAATTCTGTTTGTTATATCATATATATATATATATATATATATATATATATATATATATATATAAAAAGAACTGGATGTACAACAGCTCCCAGTGGTACTCTGCCACTCTTATGTCTGGCAACATTCCTCTCACCATAGCATTTCCTGTCTTTCCCTTCCACCATGGAGCAGTCTAGTGTCTTATTACTTATCCAGCCTATAAAAATTGCAGCTTTCAGGTAGTCATGTGTTTGCTGCAGAATCAAATGACTTACTAAAATCCAAATAAACCACACCAACAGGAACACATCTATCCTAACACCTAGTGACTAATCATAAAAGTTAGCTAGATTTGACTGTCAACTTCTGGATCTATCATGAACCACTTCCACTGTATTTCTGAGGACTGTTATCTTTCATCAGCACAACTGTTCTTTCTCTCTTAAGCTTTTTCCTTGACTTTCTTGGCCACCGTTTTTAAACTCACAGTCTGTAATAATTTCCTCCCTTATGAAGAGGCACTGCCTATGATGTCCTACAGTCCTGAATACTTCTGTACCCAACAGTCATCTACTGAGGTTTTGCCAACGCATTAGCCGGGTTATTTAGCACCCTGGGATATAGTCCTTCAAGCACTGAGCCAAATTGTACCTGAAAGTTAACAGTTCTTTCCCTACCTACTTTGTTTCAGTGCTAGCATTTGACAGTTGCTCTCCTCGCTTTACCTTAGAACTCTGAATCTTACTTTTTTCTCCTTTGCAAAGAACACTTTAGACTATTCATTCAGTATCTCTGTTTGCTCTTTCCACTCCCTGATTGCTTTCTAGCCTTAGATGGACTGAATAATTTTGTTTTCTTCTTTCATTTTTTCAGCAAAATATTTAGAAAGTATTGATTCACATTCTTGAAGTTTTCTGTCAACCCCTTTAGTTTATGCCATTGTATCCCTGACCCCCATTGTTGCCCTTTCAAATGGTTCTTTCTTCTTCCTTTCTTGTAGCTGTCTTTGACTGTCAACTTGTCCACTTTTTATATACTTTTTCTTTAGCCTTAACAGCTAATATTGCATTTTTATGGAACCACATTTTTTTGACATCTTTTTCTTTTTCGCCATCATTTTGTTCATTCACTTAGGAATTCCATCTCAAATTATTTCCATAAACTGTCCACTCAGTTTGCCTCCATCTTTTTTATTCACATATAACACTTTTCCCTGACACCAAACATGCTAACCCAAAAAACTTCCATGTTGTTGTCTTTCCAACTTTCTCCAGACTTAAAATTACCAAGTGGTCCAATCTCTGTTGGAAAACAAAGCTTTTATCTGAACACCTCAACCCTTTAAGCACTGGCATGAGTATGAATGATGTTTTTATCCTTTCAGCTCTAATGTTAGAATATAGCTCTCCT
Source organism: Protopterus annectens (assembly GCF_019279795.1). Taxonomy (NCBI): domain Eukaryota; kingdom Metazoa; phylum Chordata; order Ceratodontiformes; family Protopteridae; genus Protopterus; species Protopterus annectens. The sequence continues at coordinate 1,163,336,222 of NC_056733.1, read as the reverse complement.
TTTCTCAGTACTCATTGTCTTTGCTGTCTGACATGCTGCTGTATGGGATATAAAGAAAAAAGGCTGTGGGCATATCTTTGGTCTCACAATGAAGGCATGAGAATAAAATTGTTGACTGTAAAGTAATTAATCCTAAATGAGCAACTGACTATACTTCATGTTCCAAAATTTGAATCAGCTTCCTCTGCCCCATTCTATTGGTTTAGAATCTGTCAGTCATAGCAATTCAGGTCAACCATAAGTATAACACTCATCTTACATCAGCTTTCAGTTCTCTTATATATCTGTCAGTCATAGTGATTCAGGTCTACCATATAACATAATATCTATGTGTGTATATATATATATATATATGTGTGTGTGTGTGTGTGTGTGTGTGTGTGTGTATGTATATATATATATATATATATATATATATATATATATATATATTTATATATATATTTTTTTTGTTCTGCTCCCTCAGACTTCATCTTTACTGGCCTAGACCCCAGATCCCAAGTTCACATCGGGCCCACCAACCATCCACCTACTCTCTGGACTTACTCTATGGTTGTATTGCTGGGACCAGTTGTGGATCTTAAGGTCATCCTGGGGGTTGGATATCTGTGCTTCTATCTCTCTCTCTTTCTTTTATTTTTATATACCTTACCCACTTCCCTTTCCCCAGCCGCCATGCTTGTTGATTTTGTTCAAGGGCAACTCCCCTTAGGGAGCATCATCCACTAGTGTGCTCCTACCCAAGATGAGCATGTCCATCCTTTCCCTCTGCTGTGCCAATTGCCCAAGTCACTAATCAAACACAGTCAGCTGGGCTCTAGTCAGGTATTTATCCCTCTGCTTGACTTATACCTCTCTACTTTACATATTTTCTCAGAATGTCCAGATTTATGCCTCATATTTTTGGTGTGCTCCTCTTAAAATCTGTACCTTTCTGGCTAATAGCTGAGGATTGAAGTCATTACATAATGACAAACATTTGAGTTTACGACTCCACATCCTTCGGAAAATTCATGCTAATGCAAAACCTATTATTCTATCAACTTTCTAAGTTTGTAAGACCAATATTTAAAATCTGTCCCTATTTGTCCCCCCATCATTTTAGGCTCTGCCCAGATTTTTTGCTCAAGAGGTTGAGAGGGAGTGGTCTCTTTCATTTCCCTTATTAAGACTAAAATCTTCTCCCATTGATGTCTCATACTTTGCCTAGTGCCACTCACCCCAATTTTGCTACTTTAATAACAGAAGACTTAATGTTTTTGATGTGAGTCATGCAATTCATCCTCTTCCATGTGTATCTACTTTATTCTGATTTATAGCACATTTGATATCCTGTCTTTCATTAACTATAACTCCTCCCCTTTCTGTTCCTACCCTTTTAATCCTAAATAATCTATAACATGGCTTCTCTTATCCTACCTTCTCCTGTCACTTACCCAAATTTCTGTGATAACAATATCTGCCTTCTGGAAACATGTCATTACCTATAATTCAACCATCTTCTTCACCAAACTTCTTTATGGTAAGAGTTTTTTACTGAGGTAAAAGTTTTATCCTGGAGGAAAGTACAAAGCCGTTAATTGTTTGTTATATTCTACTTAGGTAGCAGCAATGGCAAAGTTGCAGAGGTGTTCATGTGGCCGTGAACCTGACAGGTATGACAGGACGTTGTGTGTGAGCAGGTGGTAGGAGATTGTGCAGTATTTTTAACTATAAATATATTTTATGAAGTTTTATTACAAAACTGAAATACTAATGATAAACCCCATGCATAAAGGGATGCAGTTGGTCTACAAGTGGCAATTTTATGTTTTGTTCACTGGTTCCCTGATCCACCTTCATTGTTATTCTACCACCAAATCATGTTTGCTAATATATATTAGATGACATACAAAAATATAGTTTATGCATTAGTTATACTCTCCTTCTCCTCACATCTGTACAGCCATGAAGTCATTATTTTTAAGTTAAAGGAGTGTGGCAGTGAAGTCACCTACATGGAGGTAAGGGATGGTCTTGCAACTTAGGGGGAAAAATACATGTGGCATGCAATCTGGTGGTTTGGGGAGATGCATTCTGCTCATTTAGGATTAATTACTATACTGTCAGCAGTTTTGTTATCACTCCTTGATAGTGGCAACTAAGGCATGACTCACCCTTTTTCCCTTTAAGTGTCATATTAGTGTCATATTACCTGAGCTTCACACCTTCCTGAGTAAATGTTTTGGTCACAGAACATGCTGTCAGCATATGACTGCTAATACCACTGCATAAGTATTGTACTTTGTGAGTTGTATGAAAAAGTCCAGGGTAATTTATGGTGTACTGTCTGTTGCAAATTATGCATGATGACTGTTTCTGTATTCAACAAGAGACTGCATGTCTATTGTGTCAATGACCTTTAATGCCATGTGTGGGCAGACTGGGTCTAAAACTTGCAATCTATGATAACTATCCTTTCCCACGTACTAAAAATTAATATATATTTTAAATGAAAAGTCTTTTCTTTTTTTGCCATGTGTATCTATATTTTTGGGGGAAACAAGTTATAATAATAATGTGTATCTATATTTTTTTGGAAAAAAGTTATAATAATATTGACATACTTCAGAAAAATCAGTTCAGTACTGTTTTGCAGCATAAGATTAACTTCAGCTGATGTTATTTTAATATTGCAAGATATTACCATTTATAATAATAAGTCATTAAATGCAAACGGATTTAAGCACGCTAATCTGTCTCATAGGATGTAATGAGGCAGCTGCCAATGATTATAAAAATGTCAAGATCTACATTTTTCTAAAAACCTACATGATGAAAATCTCTATTAGATAATAAATACTACTGGTGAACAACAGGCAGATTCAATCTGGAATACAAAATTAATGTTATATATTTAGACAAAAAAAGGCCACAGTTCAGCTTTACTAATTTGCATACTGATGTTAAAAGAAAAGCAACATGCATTGCAAATCTATGTGCTTCACAGACTTAGTAATCAAATATTTCTTTTGTCTTTTTCCACAACATTATAGCATCATATAAATCGAGCTGTAGTTTCAAGACACAATTTACTTCCATAATATGAGTATAACATCTTCTATAAATTATATTAATCAAGAAGAAAAAAACATTACAAGTAATAATTTCAGCACTGCTCAGTTGCTAATTTATCTCCTGCAGGGTAAAATTAATAATAAGACTTACAAGGAAAATATCTCAGGTTTCTAGAGCAGTGCCTTCAGCAAAATATTAGCTTTGCATTGGTTGCATTCACTGATGCACGTTCTTCTTTTAAATGTGAGGAAACTGTTTTCCATTTGAGAGTCAAGCAAGAAAAATAAACACCTTTTAATATCAACAGTTAGATTAATAACCCTGCGAGTACAGATGCAGGGCTGAGAATTCAGAATACTGTTACCATGAAATGCTGCTGGACTTCTCCTGAATATGGTAAAGAACTTGCAGATCCAAGACGTGATTGTCTCATTAATCTGCTCCATGGCCCTTCTGTCCTTCATATGGCTCCATGGCTCTTCTGTACTTCATATGGCTCCATAATGTCCCGCTACTACTCAACCCTAAAAAAAGTTACTGTTATTGTTCCCTGTATCACGCAAGCTTAGTAAAGTGAATTTCAAAAAAATTTCACTAAACTAAATTGAAATTAAAGTAGTCTCTCGTGCAAAACATCTTGGAGTGGTTGTAGATGATGACCTTAAATTTGACCTGAAGATATTTGAAGAGAAATACAGGTAAAAGCACCCAGATATGGAAATCTTCACAATACAAAAAAAATAAGATCACAAAGGTGGAACATAGAACAGAAGATTAGTAAAGTAAAAGTTAAAAAAAAAACAGAAGCTGAAGTTAAGGAATACCTGCAAAGTGAAGGATTTAGTGTAGAAAGTCTAACACAGGTTATGTCACAGCATGATGGAACAATGAGCCCCTCAAATAAGGAGAAGCTGGAGGAGCAGGAGACATCTGAAGAAGAAATATGGACAGGGGAAAAAAAGAGATTTAACATGGTGCAATATTTATACAAAGGAGAAAGCAAAACAAATCAATACAAAAAAAAAAAAAAACAGCACCAGAGATATTAGAAAAGAAATATAAGCAAAGGCATCTGGATATGGAAAATTTTGCAATACAAAAAATAAGAAAACAAAGGGGGAAGTAGAAAAGAGGATTAGTAATGAAGACGTTAAATAAATAGAAAATAAAGTTATGGACTACCTGCGAAGTGAAGGATTTAGTGTAGAAAAATATAACTCTGATAATATCACAGCATGACAGAACAATGAGTCCCCAAATTAAGGACAAGACAGTGGAGTGAGAAGCATCTGATAAGTTGCCATATGAAGATCCTCCAGAGCCTTCAGTAAGAAACCATTGCAAAAGTTCAGATGGAGTTGCACAGCAAGGGAAGGAACAGGAAAGTGTGGCAACTCTGCCGCAGTCAATGATGTGGAGTGCTAGGCTAGTGAGTTCCCATATGAAAGAGAAATGGATGACAATAGATGAAGCTGAAGGGAATATGGCACAGGAAGATGTTCTGGAACTTTCTCTAGAATGCTAGCAGGAAATGGAGAACAAAGAATGTGCCCTTAGTTTAGAAGAAAATGATCTAAGGGAAGAGTTGCTTGATTTAGTAGATACGGATAGACATATTAAGACCAATGAATGAAAGAAACATATTACAGAAAGTCAATAAGACCCAAAATGTTAGAAGTTTGATAAAACAAATGAACACAGTAATCAACAATGTTCACAGAAATTCATGAGATATAACAGAAGTAAATAGGATATACTACGGTGCAGGTAAATTAATAACAGATAAAGTCTTACCACAAAAACACAGGGCAGTAAGGGAAAGGAAGGGAAGAAATAAAATGTCATCATGGGACTACGAAATATACAAAAACTTTAAATCAATTAAGACAAAAATTGTCACTGCTAGAAGAGTACAGAAGAGGGAACAGATCAACAAAAATGCTTAGAAAGACAGACATGATAAAAACAATGTGCATTATCAGAACAGATCAGATCTATCATACCCTACTTCAAATAATAAACTTAAGATATCAGCACAGGCAGAAAAACGTAGAAGATATGCAGATAAAAATAAAGGAAAAATACAAAATAAGCAATTCATTGAAGACCCAACAAGTTTTATAGAGAACTGGGAAAAAAGACAAAAAGAATAGAAACACAACCAAAACAAGAAGAAATAGATGCATTTTGGAGGAATATCTATGAAGATCATGTGGAATATAACCAAGATGTTGAATGGATAGAAGTAAAAGAAATAATAAGAAGTTCAGATGTACAGGATATGAAATGGGATGAAGTAACATATAAAGGAAACAAAATTAAGAAAAGCTGCTAAGTGGAAAACCACAGGCCTAGATGCAGTACCTAACTTCTGGCTAAACATCTTTACATGAAGATTTAGCCATGAGTAAGAGCTATTTATATGCACACCCAAGCAGACACAAATCTAGTTAACAACAGGAAAAACAATATTCCTCCTTAAGATTGAAACTGCAAGATATCCTAGAAACTATAGACTAATAACTTGCATTCCAATGATGTATAAAATATACACTGGAAATTATGCCGACAGAGTTTATAGTCACTTAGAAGAATACTCAATCATGTCAATAGAACAAAAGGATAACAAAAGAAAATCATACAGAACAAAGAATAATTTGTTATTAAATAAAGTCATAATGGATGATTGTTAAAAGGGGAAGAATATAAGTATGGCATAGATTGATTACAAAAAAGCATTTGACAGCATCCCACATTCATGGATAAAAGAGTACTTACAAATATATAAGATACACCCTACATGTATATTACATTACAGTGACCATGAAACAGTGGCAAACCACTTTACAGCTAAGTCATAATAAAGGACAAATTATTATCCCAGGGATAAAAATTCAAAGATAGATATTCCAGAGTGACTCTTTGTCACCGCTGCTCATTTGTCATGCCCTTAAATCATTAAGCTGTCTACTTAACAGATTAGGTCACTACAATTTGGCTCCCACAAAACAACAAAGTATAAAGTCTTCTTTCTGTAGATGATTTAAAACTGCATAGTTAATCAAATGAGGAACTGAAAGCACGACTGCAAGTGTTGAAAACTTTCTCAGATTATAAAAGAATATCATTTGGTCTTGATAAATGTGCAAAAGTAACCTTTAAAGCAGAAATGCTACAGCGCCAAGAAAATATCCGTCTGGGACAAGAATGTGATATAAAAGAACTCGGGCCGAAGGGAATATATAAATATTTGGGAACTGATGCAGGATCAACTATAAAACATAAACAAATACAAATAAAACTCAGTAAGGAATATTTTAGAAGACTAAAATTAATATTGAAAACAGTCCTGACACCTAGGAACAAAGTTCAAGTTATAAACGACTTTGTTGTTCCTGTTCTAACTTACAGTTTTTGGTGACTGACTGGCCTCAAAAGGTGTTAGAACAGTTGGACAGGAAAACAAGAAAAATGCTTAATGCTCATCAAATGATTTATAAAAATCAGTGTGTAACAAGATTATATATCTCCCATTCTGAAAGAGGTATGGGCCTCCTTGAAATTGAATAGACGTATATGTCTGCAATCATAAGACTGCATACTTATCTGCTGACCTCACAAGATCCAAACATAGTGAAAGTTTTAAAACACGAGGAGAACAAGTCTAAGATGACTTTCCTGTTTAGCTTAGCAGAAGCATATTGGTGTCAATCAGGAATGGAAATCAAACCAGAACTACATAACAGCCAGGCAGCAACTGAAGGTGCCAAAAAACAAAAGAAGGAATATAAGGTGAAGGATCAGAAGAGAAGGCAAGAAATGAGGAAATTGCATAAATATAGTTGCAAGTACAGAAAACCCCTGGAACAACCTCATGTCGATCAGGATCTAATGCAGGAATGGTTAAGGAGAGGAGAATTAAAACCAAAAGATGAAAGGTTAATATTGGTGGCCCAGGATAGTGGATTAGATAAATGTTGCTTTACAAAGTCCATTGAACATGTCAGAGAAACAGACAAATGTGGGTTTTGTAACACAGAATTGGAAACAGTTACACATCTTGTTGCTGGGTGTGATACACTAATGGCAGAAGACCTGTATACTGAAAGGCATAATAACTTGGCAAGACAGTTGTACTGGGGATCGGGCAACATTATAATATCAAAGTAGCTGAGATGCGTTGGAAACAAAAGCCACAAAGAATTATAGAAAAATATGAAATTTATATCATATGGGATCACCCATTATCAACAGTTCAAACAACAGATGTGAGAAAAACAGATGTAGTAGTCGATGAAAAGAAGACTAAGGTAGCATTGATCATTGAATTTGCTACATCCAGCAATTACAGTATTTTATGTACAGAGAGAGACACCCCAAGTAATAAAGTACCAGGATGTGCAGGCAGAAACAAGGGCAATGTGGAAGAAAGCTACCCAGGCAGTTCCAATAGTAGTAGGAGCAGTGGATCTCATAAAAAAGAATTTACAGCTATCAATATGAATGTCAGAAGGAGTCAGTTCTGGGCACATTGCAGGTGCTACAAAGAGCACTTTTAGTTAACATCAAAGATTGAAATAATACTAATTTCAAGAACTTTAATCATACTTTGACTTAGGAATGGGGTCCATTCCCATCATCGTATTAGAAACCCAAACGACTTGGGGAAATTAAAAGGGACAATGCATAAAAACTTCCTAAGCAACACCACCAAAACCACTCTTGCTACTATCTACCAACCTTCTCCTATCTCTCTTATATGGTGTGCCCATTCTAACCAACCATCAAGCTACTGTTAAAAAAATAAGCTGGAAGAATGCTGTAATAAGGTTGCAAAATTTGTCACCAACAAACAATATTGCAGCCATTACTCTATTGCCCTTAAGGGTTTGAATTTGCTTGAACTGCTTCAAAACTTAGATTACATACAGCTTATCACCACACACAACATTATTCAGAAAGCCAGGGACTGCTTTGCTTTTACTCATATTTTCCATTCCTACCACCCTAATATACTACTTCAATCTAATAAACATCTTCTCAGCACATATAAATCCCACAGATCCTCTGGCTAAACTCTCTACTCTTACTCTGTTGCTAAAAAATGGAAGACTACCTAAATAAAACCTGGCTCAGCTGCTGCACTACCCCAGGCTGAACTGGTCCCTCCCTCCTTCCACCACAAGCATATGTTAGCTATCCTCAAAGGGAAGGAATAAGTAAAATCTATTTCTTAAACAAAGATCAAATATATTTTTGCCTAGGCTATATTATCTAGTCATCTCTGTGATAAAGAGCGTACTCAGTATGTTTAATGTCATGTCCATGAACTGCAACTTGTGAATATTTTATCTATTGACAATGTTCTTTTCAACTTGTTATGTTTGTCCAAATATTTGCAGTATATATGTATAGGTTCACACTGTATGCACTAAAGCTGAATTTTTACATAGTATGTCATTCTTCTATATTAGGCTTTGTAATACCTTTATTTAACTGCAACCATATTATGTCAATGTGGATCTTTCCTTCCTACGCCTCTGCTGAAAATAGTATGTTATCTTAGATGGGCTTTCCAGGTAAACAAATGTGAAATAAACAAACAAATAAAGAAAATAAATATTCATGATAGCAGTATCCAATTTCCTAGAATTATCTTGTTGACTCATATCATGTACCAGTCTTTCCCGCTGGATTGTTAACATGACATTCCTGACACTGCTGTTAAGTTGACAGGTGTATGATTTCCTAGACTTTCCTGCTTTCTCCTTGTACAAAAGTACTACTGCTGTTCCCATGGGAGAAGTGGAATACAAATCATACTCGATTTCAAGTGACAAGTAGTGATGTGGGATTGTTGGGAATCATGGCCTTTTTTCTTTTAATGTGGATTTAGATAGATTAAGGAAGTATATATTTTATAATGGAGTCAATATACAAGCAACAAAAACATGTGGATAATATTGTGAGGTTGTGTTGTTTAATATTCTGGATTTTTGCTTCATTGTTCAAATAAAGTTCTGTTATAAGAAAAATGTGCCACTACTGCTGTCTTTCAGTGAAAATACAATGTTACAATGGCCAGTGATCTACAGAAAACATTTATCAGGAGGACTAACAGCACACTGACCAGATTCTTGAGGAACCAGAGAGGCAGTCCATTTCTTCCCTTTGCTTAATCCCCCTTACAGAAGCCATTTATGTGCCATCCTCCCCTCTTTCTCTTCATTACCTCTTGTCCAGCACTGCTGTCTATCCTGCCCATTGTAAAGACTAATGTTAAGTGTTTATAAAGTATTGCTGCTTTTCTCCTGACTTCCATGATCTCTCTCTCCTTTTCTCTCCTATCCTTGTTCACCCCCCTTCCTTCTTTCTGCTGTACCTGCAGAGGAACCTTTGTTGATCCATTCTTCCAACTACTTTGATTTTTTCTGACGTCTCATACTTGTGTCTTTCTGTGAATTTCCTTCTGCACTCTTTCTTCACCTCCCAAGTGCCCCCTTTTCACCTACTAAATGCCACATATTTTGCTGTAATGGCCAGCCTCTTTGGTTTCTTAGGAATATTTTTCCCAAATAAGAAGTATTCATTTTTTTGGAAGAAATCCATTTTAAGATCTGCAAATAACTAAATAATTTCAAATGTCAATCTTTTTTCCTCATTCAGAAATCTGTTCCACAATAATCGACCATTACATTTTAATTTGTTGGTTTGTTAATTAAGTAATCAAATAGATCTCTCCAGGTCCTGTATAATCCTTGACCAGTGCCACAAGAGAAAGGATAAATTCAATATGCAAGAGTGTTTGAGTACAGCTAATTATCTGGCATGTTTCTGGAAATAAACTGTAGTATCCAGAAAAGACCTGCATTGAGAAAGTGAGAACGGCAAACTCTGTACAAAATGTGAAGTTAGGTGGCATCACCTGTTTCTTTGAAGTCAGTGTCAGCAAATGTATTTCAGCGATAGGCATTTTTGGAGAAAATATGTGTCAGTGAAACAGCAATCATTTTAAGCTGCAGAAAATGAATGTGCAGGAATTACTTGTGCGTTTGGAGTTAGTTACTTCTGCTTGCAATCATGGAGTTTATATAAAAGTAAGTGGGTGGAGTAAGGATACAGAGGGTACATGATTTGCTGCTCCTTACAAACACGTATTTGTGCTAATATTTAAAGGAGCAGTTTTCCATTTAATAAACATTGATTTCTACTATCTGCAGACGTTATGTTCCTGATTGTAGTTGTTCTTTTTTGTGGCTTTTGTGGTTGTTTTATCACTGCTACTTTTTCACTATCTGTGGATTCTTTTTTAATGACTCAAATGAATTGGTCCAAAAAATGTAACCAATGTGGCACTGTAGTAAATATACCTATTATTACAAGTATTAGCTTAGTACATATAAGTTATATATTCTGTGATGCCTTTCTTTAACAAATGTTATAGAATTAAGGAGTTAAACTAAAAGGGAAATACAAGTTACTTATCCAGTCCTGATAAAAGTAACATGTTTGACCACACTATTTTATGCATAGTACTTTTTAGTACCTGAAAAAAATACCCAATTAGACTTTACTTGAGCACAGACAGTTCATATATAACCAATAGGATGACAGCAGTAGAAAATAATGGACATTTGAACATCAGCACTAGAATTCACATGTAAAGATAACCTTGATGTAATAATTGAAAACAATGCTATTCATTGAATATAATATGTATATGACTTTCATTTAATATCCAACTTGATTAAATATAGTAAGAAAGGGGGGCATGGCCAAGATGGCAAACTGCTAACAGCACAAAGTCTTAATTTGCTTTATTTCTTTTTTTCTGACAGGATTTTATTATACAAACATAACAACTTAATTTCCTATTTTTTGAGTCTTTTAAAGAAACTTGGACAGCTATTTGAAATAAAAATCATTTTTTTATGTTTTGTCTTTTATTTTTCCTGTCAGAAGTTTTATTAACTGTTATGACAGAATGAGCAACTCAGAAGTGAACTCTCAAGACAACTCAGTGAAAAAGTGCCTACAGTCTATAATGGGCAGTATCCAGGAGCTTCCTGTTAAATTTGATAAACTTGAGATCAAAATGGACAATATAAAAGAAGATTCCAATAAGCAGGAATGTTAAAAGAGATAATAAAATAACAATCTTTTCAGATTTCACCAATAGAAGACACATTAAATGACCTGGGTAGCAGAAAGGCAGAGAGTGAGAATCACACAAAATTCCTGTTAAAACAAAATACTTTGCTTTTGGAAAAACTAGAGGACCTAGAAAGTAGATCTAGAAGAAATAATTTAGGCTATATGGAATATAAGAACAGGAAGAAGGAAACAATATGTTGCAGTTTTTAACTGACTGGATGCCTAAAATTCTAAATCTACCAGAAGCTCTCTCTTTTGGTATTGAGAGAGCCCATAGATCTTTTTCAACTTCTTCTTTGAAGAAAAATCCTCCTGCCCCCAGATCTATTATTGTAAAATTTCTCTCCAGCCAAGACAAGGAGCTGGTACTGCTAATTCTCTGATAAAAATAAATGACAACAATATCAGGTTTGACAATGACTATACTGCATCTGTTATAACCAAAAGGAAAGCATGCATTCCATTCAAAAAAGACTTAAAGAAGCTAAACATTAAAGTTCAACTAATTATTCCACCTAGAATTAGGATCTTTTTTTTCCAGAAGGTCAGAAAACTTTTACTTCTCTAGAAGATGCAGTGGACTTTTCTCAGAAAAGGAAACTTTTGGATAAATCAGAAAATATGGATTGGACTTTTGTCAGCTTAAAGAGACAAGCAACAAGAAATGGTTGACCTTTAAAAGACAAAATAGTAAAAAAAAAATAAAGAAAAGTAATGTTGCTGTCATTTTCTATTTTGCCTAAATAGCTTTCTCACAGGTATTAAATGTTATCATGTATTACAGTTCATCAAATATAATATAAAACAAACAAAATACTTTATCAAAATACATTATCTATACTATCTGAAATAGTGTATATTATTATTGCTATTACTTATAAGTCCCTTATCATTTTGTTTTAATTCTCTCTAACATCATTTTCAAGCATAGAGAATAGTGTGTAAGTGATGGAGTGTGTATTGACGGTATCTGAGATAGTGTGTGTGTGTGTGTGTGTGTGTGTGTATATCTATATCTATATATATATATATATATAGTTACACTTGAAACCATCAAATGTTCAGAACATCGAAGTTCTAATCATCGAGACCAGAACATCGATGTTCAGAACATCGAAGGTTGAAAGTGTAAGTGCCAGGTAAGTAAAACTGGTAAGTTTTGGGTGTATATGCAGGGCAGCAAGGTGCCCTGCATGTTGTGTGTGTGTGTGTGTGCCATCTGAGTGTTGGCATTGCAGGTAGGGTACGGGAAATCTCCCATTTAGTGCTACCGCATATAGCGGTAAACGGGAGATTTCCCTTACCCCACTGTAGTGGGATCTTGGAGTTGGTATATTAAAGTAGGGGGGTGGGGGCACAGCCCCATATGGGTGCAGAGGCAGCCCCTGCATAAAATAGTTTTTGACTGTTTATTTGTTTTTTTCTGGTTCACTTTGAACCTTCGATGTTCTGAACATCGATGTTCTGGTCTCGATGATTAAAACTTCGATGTTCTGAACATTCGATGGTTTCAAGTGGAACTATATATATATATATATATATATATATATATATATATATATATATATATATATATATACCTATACATTACTGTTACTTATAAGTCTCTTCATTATTTTATTTAAATCCTCTCAACCATTGTTTTCTAACAATAGAGAGTAGTGTGTATGTGCATGGGGGTGTATATTAACATGTTTAACTAATCCACTTAATTTATATATAAGTTCTACACATGATTTCATGTTATATGTTTTTTTTTTTTTTTTTGGTTATTCTATCTGGTGAATGTGGGTGTATGTGATCAGCTTTATATATGTACAGTGGGTGTTGGGGTGTTATGTTGAGTGGTTCTGGCTACATGAAAATAATTTATGTACATTACTTGAATTTCTTTAAATAGGTTTAACTTGTGTTGTATTTGTTCATTACTTGGGAACTTATTCAAAGAATTAGATATGCTATTGACTGTTTTTTTACAGTAACTGCTTCTTTTCATTCCCTTTTCCTGCCCAGTGTTAGTTAAATTGCTTTGGAATCTTTTTATCACATACCTTGAGCTGTTTTTCAATTTATAACAATCTAGATTCCATGTTCATAGGTAGGTACTAGGCTATCTGCCTGAGGGCATTTATAAGCCTAGCCAGAGTGTGTTGGCTTTTGCCGCCCCAATGATTAATTAACTGATCCTCTGTCAAGCAGAGCCAGTGAAGTGATCCCAGGGGTGCAGTTTCTGTTACCCTTCCACTTGTCAAGGTTTCTCTTGGAGTCTTTGTGAAGGGCTCTGCCTAATGTAGATTGGAATTTTGTTCCAAAGCATGGGGAGTCTCTGTGACAGGATTCTATCCCTCCAGCATATTCTATTTATTGTTGTGGTGAGGTTTAGCTCACTAGAGCATGTGGCTTGCAGTGACTTGGATTTCTTTAGGTAGAGCATGTCCATCAATTTTGAGTTGGACATGGCTTTGTAAGTCAGGCAGAGATCACCTCTGAGTAAGCAATATGCCACTGAGTACAGCCGGAGTTTTTTCAGTCAGGCTGCATAGGACATATGTTTGAGGCCAGTAATCCTCTTGGTGAGGTACTTTTGTGGTCTTTCCAGCTGTTGGAAGTGTCTTGTGAGATACATCCCAAATGGGGCATTGTTCATAGGTTCATAGGTTCATGGACGGTGCAGTGGTACAGCGGTAGCGTTGTCACCTCACAGTAAGAGGTTCTCCGGTTCAATTCTCGGCTGGGGTGCCTTCTGTGTGGAGTCTGCATGTCCTCCCTGCGTTCGTGTGGGTTTCCTCCGGGTGCTCCGGTTTCCTCCCACGTTACAAAGACATGCATCTGGAGCCTTTCTCACCGGGCCTCTGCTGAAAATTGGCTTCATTCCAAGTCGGACTTTGCCGGTTAACAAATGTTAAATAAATAAAAATAAAAAATAATAAATAGGTAGGTTCATAGGTAGGTACTAGACTATCAGCCCTAGGGCCTATACAAGCCCAGCCAAAAAGGTACCCTGGCTTTTGCCACCCAAGAAAATTATTTTCCTGTGCCGCTGTTGAGCATGATCCCTGGGGTGAATTTCCTATTTCCCATCCAATCATCAAGATTTTTCTTGAAGAGTACTAATGAGGAGCTTTGTTTGATATAGATAGGTAGTTTATTCCAGAGTGTAGGAAGTCTCTGGGACAGGAATCTATCCCTCCAGCATGTTCTGTTTATTGTGGTGACAAGGTTTAGGTCCCTAGAGCATGTAGATCAGAGGGATTGGGACTTCTTTAAGTGGAGCATGTTCAACAGCTCTGGGTTTGACATAGCTTTGTATGTTAGGCAGAGATCACCTCTGTGTAGGCAATAAGTGATGGAGTAAAGCTGGAGTTTTTTGAGACAGTCTGCGTAGGGCATCTGTTTGAGGCTGGTAATCCTCTCTGTGAGGTATTTCTGCATCCTTTCCAGTTGTTGCAGATGTCTTGTGAGGTACATACCAAAAGGGGCATTGTACTCTATAATGGGTCTAATGAGTGATGAGTAGAGAGGAACAATGACCTCTTTTTTTCTGGATGAGAAACCTTTTGTGATGAGGTGTGCCACGTAGAAGGATTTCCTGACTACTGTGGCAATGTGGTTATCAAAGGAGAGACTACTGTCCACCTGTGTCCCAAGGTCTCTTATCACACTTTCGGTATTAAGTATACTACCGCCTATGTTGTAGTTCATGGGTACAGAGTTTTTACCAAAGGGATGACAATGCACTTTTTGGCATTGAGCTTGAGGCCATGGCTTTGACACCAGGCATCTGTCTCAGTGAGGCCCTTTTGTAGGATGTCCACATCGTTAGGAGTTTCGATTTTGGCTCCTAGTTTGCAGTCATCTGTGAACATTGTTAGCGAAAGACCTTCTGTGTTAGCCTGTACTTCAGAGAAGTAGATACCAAACAGGAGAGGACACAGGACTGAACCCTGTGTACTCCACTTGTCACTGGTCTGAAGTCGGATTTGGAGTCTGCTACTTTCACAGTGTGGGTTCTGTCAGTGAGCCAGTTGGAAACTCATCTTGTGACATAGGGATTTATACCTAGTTTCGTCAGTTTATCTATAATTCCAGAGTGGAGGATGGTGTTGAAAGCCTTGGCAAGATCTAGATAGGCTGTGTGAACCACCTTACCCTTATCTACGACTTTGGTGACTGCTTCAAAAAGTCTATCAGGTTTAGGAGACATGATCTGCCTTTTACAAACCCAAACTGGGTGGGGTCCAGAGTTTGGAGATTACCAATGTCTTTGTTTATACTCTATGATGGGTCTAATGAGTGACGAGTAGAGGAGCACTATAACCTCTTTATTTCTAGATGCGAACCCTTTAGTAATTAGATGGGCCACATACAAGGATTTCCTAACTACTTTGACAATATGATTGTCAAAGGAGAGATTACTATCTACCTGGGTCCCCAGATCTCATATTACCTCTTCTGTTTTAAGGGGGCTGCCACCTATGTGGTAATTTGTGGGTGTTTTGTTTTTCCCAAACGGGATGACTATGCATTTTTTGGCATTTAGCTTGAGGCCATGACTTTGACACCAGGTGTTCGTCTCAGTAAGGCCCTTTTAGAGGATGTTCGTGTCAACCAGAGAGTCAATTATGGCACCCAGTTTGCAATCATCGGCGAACTTGGTTAGCCATAGTCATCCTTTGTTTGCCTGTACTTCTGAGAAGTATATGCTGAACAATAGGGGTCCCAGGACTAAGCCTTGTGGTACACCACTTGTGACCGGTTTAGAGTCGGACCTGGAGCCCACTTTTCTTGCCGTGTGAGTTCTGTCTGTAAGCATGTTGGCAACCCATCTTGTGACGTAGGGGTTTATGTTTAGGCTGGTAAGTTTTTCTGTAATACCCGAGTGGGGAATGGTGTTGAAAAGGTCTAGGTAGGCTGTGTGAACCACCTTTCCCTCATCTAAGGCATTGGTGACTGTCTCAAAGAAGTCAACCAGGTTTAGTAGGCATGATCTGCCCTTAACAAAGCCGAACTGGGTCGGGTCTTGTGTTTGGAGGTTCCCAATGTCTTTGTTAATGAGTTTCATGATGATGCGCTCCATAGCCTTGCAGACCAGGCTAATCAGGCTTATGGGGCGATAGTTACCAGGGTCAGTTTTGGCCCCTCCTTTGTGGAGAGGAATAACTGTTGCTGTGCGCCATTCTATGGGCACATAGCCTGTGGAGAGGCTGAGATTGAACAGCGTGTTTAGGTGGGGGGTTAGTTCGTTCTGTAGTTCGTGCAAGATGCAGCCTGGGACACCATCTAGTCCCATTGACGCTATGTTTTTGGCTTTTGAAACGGCTGTTTTCACCTGTGCGTCTGTGATTTTTGGGACACTACACTTTTCCGGTATTGTTGTGGGCCCTTTTGGAGGTGACAGGGGGGTGAAGTTTGCACTGAATCTATCTGTCAGGATGTTGGCAATATCAGTAGGTTCAGTATATTTTGTGCTATTTTGCACTAGTTCAGTGCATATCTGCGAGTTGCCACTTAGATTCTTAACATAGCTAAAGAAGGCTTTGTGGTTATCTTTTGAATCCTTGGCTATTTTTCTTTCAAAGTTAGCCTTGGATGATTTCATGAGGGACCTTAGTTTCTTACTGATACTGATCAGGGATGTCTTTCCTTCTTGGGATTTGCTTTTTTTCTGAACTAGTTTCCTCCTTCTATTGTATAGCCTGTTTATGGCAGGGATCCACCAAACTAGTTTCCTTCTCTTAGAGGAGTGAGTCTTGGTTTTGCTAGGGATGGCACAATCCATGCATCCTTGTAGGTGCTCATAAAGTGCATTTGTAAAGGTTTCTGCATCTTGATCAAGCTGCCTGTGTTACAGGAAATGCATTTTGAACTTTAACTCTCATTTACAGGAAGTGAACTTTTAGAATGTGAAAACGAGATTTAGAATGTTAAAACGAGTGGCAGAAACACAAAAATAGAACATTTAACATTAATCTATTTAATTTTGAACATATCTATCTAGTTTTAATGCTCAAAGATAAGAAGCTGAAAAAAACTAATAAAACGTTAATAATAATGTATTAGACAGTTACTGTTATGCAGAATACTTCTGATAAACAAAGAAGTACCTATTACAGTAATGGAATTTCCTGTACAGGTTCTGGTTCTGTAACATGCTACCTGTTATATTGTACACACATATTTACACATTGTCAGACTGGATTTTTGATTATTCAGTCTAAATGTTTCAGGACTTGGAATTGTGAGTCCTGATATTTTAAAAGGTTACTTTCCTTAACTGACCTAATATATCCTTTCATATCCACATTTCATTTATGCAAGTACAAACCATTAACTTCTTTGCTAGCTATGAAGTTCCCTCAGAATACAGATTATTCACAAGAATAGATAGTTTAATTAAATAAGATCCAATAAGTAAAACAACGGATCTGCTTCTTGCAACAGACAGTGGCACACCTAAAGATTTAATCTCATAAAAAATACGACAAATACATAGATCATGGGTGATCCACAGATATTGGAAGACCTGAGATATAATACAAAGAGGTAGTTAAGCATCAAGACTATTGGTGGAATACAGAATACTTACAAATGCAGAGCATGAATGATGCTGATAGCATAGTAAACAGAATGACATGTGCTATACATAACATCTGGTAGTGTATTAAAATATTGTTATGCAGAGCTATTAATCATCTGAAAGTCAGTAAGATACAGATTAAGCATCCGTACTTAAGTAAATGATGCTACATTGCAATTCTATATACATAAGGACATCCACATACAAAAACACACTCAGACTGAAATACATATTTACACAGACCACACTTGTCTATGCATAAGTAAGGGGTCCACAATGTATTTACGCAAGGTATAACCAGGTGCCTACAAAAACTAAATACCCCATAACTTTTTGGTATTACTTCAGTATACAGTTGTCCCAATGCTTTCCTTGAGATGCAATTATGAATTCTAACACCTGATGTGATGCCCAAAAGAGCTATGCAGTGCAACAAACCTGCAAGGTTAAACACAGGGAACACTTTATTACTAAAATGTAAATAAAAACAAGCATGCAGGAAGCTAGCATATCTTATATGGGATAACATATAGTTCACACCTCTGCACACTGGTTACTATAAAATTGTTTTTTATACAAAATGATTTTTACAGACATTTGACTGAAAACTATTAACAGTGATTATAAACTTGCTCTGAGAGAAATATATTTATTTGACTTCTATATATATATTAATTTGCATTATGCAGCATTTATATAGATTACTGTACTTATACTTTAATGTAAGCTGTTGTCTTCTGTGGTATATGAAACAGTTTAGAGGAGAAGATGCTTAAAACACCTCAATCTGCTCAGCATCTGTTGCCTTAATTATTCAGAGTTACTTTGCTAATTATTGGAAAATAATATTAATGAGCAGATTTAACACTTCAAATGTTCTCCATTGTTAGTGAAATATGTAATTTTATTTTATACTAAAGTGACTTTTAAATCATTTCAAGCACTTTTCATCTCCCATTGGTAAGATGGATGCAAAAACGTGATCCACACATTTCAGAATATGGAAATGAAAAGTACTATAAGCAAACTTGTAAACACATGATACTTAAAATATAATCATAAAATAATGCTTCCCATACAGAAGGTTGGTGTTAAATGTATATTCCAACTACTAGAGGTATTGAAAGTAACATACATACAATCATAATAGAAATATTCACTTAAAAACAGCCACTCATTTGTATATTTACTCTCATGCATAGATACATAGAACACATTCACTCTCTTAACTGTTAATATACATATCAAGCACCTGCTCATAATTTACAAACACATACACACCGTCATATGTATGCACATCCATGTAAATATGTTATGCTTATATAAGCACATACAATATACACAATATGTAATTTTAAATTGCATCACCTTTTAATTATACGCACATATTTTATTGTTATTTTATTATATTTTATTATTTTCCTTCTCGCATGGTTTTAGAAGTTTTTTTCTATATTCAAGTTTTTCATCTTCTACTGGACCACTTCTTTTGGTTTACATTCTGACTATTACTTCCATCTTTTCTCACATAGGTTCATAGGTTGATACTAGGCTATCTGCCCTAGGGCATTTATAAGCCTAGCCAGAGTGTGTTTGGCTTTTGCCACCCATTTTAGATTAGTTGACTGTGCCTCTGTATAGCAGGTCACAGAAGATAGCCCTTTTGAGGTTAGTTTACTGTGCCTCTGTCTAGTAGGGACACAGAAGAGATCCCAGGGGTAAACCTATGATCTCCCATCCACTCGTCAAGATTTCTCTTGAAGAGAGTCATTGAGGGACTCTGCTTAACATGGATTGGGATTTTGTTCCAGAGTGAGGGGAGCCTCTGGGATATGAATCTGTCCCTCCAGCATGTCCTATTTATTTCTGTGCTGAGGTTTAAGTCCCTGGAGCATGTAGCTCTAAGGGATTTGGATTTCCTGAGGTGGAGCATGTCCATTAATTCTGGGTTGGACATGGCTTTATACATCAGGCACAGATCGCCTCTGAGTAGGCGGTAAGCAACTGAGAAGAGCTGGAGTTTCTTTAGCCTAACTGCGTAGGGCAACTGTTTGTATCCCTTGATCCTCTTGGTGAGGTACTTTTGGGGTCTTTCCAGTTGCTGCAGGTGTCGGGTAAGGTACATCCCAAATGGGGCATTGTATTCAATTATGGGCCTGATGAGTGATGAGTAGAGGGGCACAATGACCTCTCTTGATCTAGATGTGAACCCTTTCATGATAAGGTGGGCTATATAGAAGGTCTTTCTAACCACTTTTGCAACGTGATTGTCAAAGTTGAGATTGCTATCTACTTGGGTCCCCAAATCCCTAATTACTTCTTCCGTACTTAATGGATTACCACCTATGTGGTAACTTGTGGGCACTTTGTTTTTCCCAAAGGGGATGACTATGCACTTTTTGGCATTTAGCTTTAGGCCATGGCTCTGGCACCAGTTATCCATCTCTGTGAGACCCTTTTGGAGGATGCTTGTTTCAGTTAGCGAGTCGAGTATGGCACCCAGTTTGCAGTCATCTGCGAACTTGGTCAGCCATAGTCCTCCCGTGTTAGCCTGTACCTCAGAAAAATATATACCGAACAAGAGAGGTCCCAGGACTGAGCCTTGTGGGACGCCACTTGTAACTGGTTTAGAGTCTGACATGGCACCTGCAATTCTGACCATGTGGGTTCTATCCCTGAGCCAGTTTGCAACCCATCTTGTGACATAGGGGTTGATATTTAAGCCAGTGAGATTATTTATGATGCCTGAGTGGGGTATTGTGTGGAAGGCTTTTGCGAGGTCCAGGTAGGCTGTGTGGACTACCTTCCCTTCATCTATGGCCTCGGTGACTGTTTCAAAGAAGTTGACGAGGTTCAAGAGGCAAGATCTGCCCTTAACAAAGCCGAATTGGGTAGGATCCAGTGTTTGGAGGTTCCCAATGTCTTTGTTTATGAGTTTCATGATGATACGCTCTATAGCTTTGCAGACCAGGCTAGTCAGGCTTATAGGGCGATAGTTTCCGGGGTCCGTTGTGGCACCACTTTTGTGGAGTGGGACCACTGTTGCTGTACGCCATTCCTTGGGTACATATCCTGTAGTAAGGCTGAGATTGAACAGTGACTTTATGTGAGGGTTCAGTTCTTCTTGGAGTTCGTGTAAGACGCAGCCCGGGACACCGTCCGGTCCCATTGATGCTGTGTTTTTTGCTTTGGAGAGGGCAGCTCTCACCTGTGCATCTGTGATGTCAGGGGGGCTACACTCTGTTGGGATAGACATTTGCTCTTTTGGGGGGAAGGGGGGAGTTTGCACTGAACCTGTCTGCCAGGATGTTGGCAACGTCTGTGGGTTCAGTATATTTTTTGTCATTTTGAACTAACTCAGAGCATATCTGGGAGTTGCCATCCAGGTTCCTGACATAATTAAAGAAGGCCTTGTGATTATCTTTAGCATCTTGTGCAATTTTTCTTTCGAAGCTGGCCTTAGATGATTTTATGAGGGATCGTAGTTTCTTGCCAGTACTGATCAGAGAAGCCTTCCCTTTTTGGGATTTTGCACTATCATGTAGTAGCTTCCTCCTTCTGTTGAATAGTTTATTTATGGCTGGGGTCCACCAGACAGGTCTCCTGCCTTTGGAGGAGTGAGTCTTGACTTTATTTGGGATAGCACAACCCATGCATTCTTGTAGGTGTCCATAGAATACGTTTGTAATGGATTCTGCGGTTTGGGCCGTATTTTCCACTGGCCTGGGGGCTTTGAAGGATTCCACCTCGGTTTTGAGAAGTGTGAAGTTTGCTTTTGAGAAGTTCTTCACCGTGGTTTCCTTGGCTGGGGTTGGGGACGGGATATGGATGTCCAGTGAGATTAATTTATGGTCAGATCTTACCAATGAGGGGTATACCTCTGGTATGGAACATAGAGTCCCCATGTTGGTGATGATCAGGTCCAATATATTTTCCCTTCTTGTGGGAGTGGTGACCAGTTGTTCCATAGCATTTGAGTTTATAAATTCTAGTAACCGTTGGGCGAGGGTGTTGGGGCTTGAGTAGTGCTCCCAGTCTATGTTTGGGTAGTTGAAGTCACCCAATATAATGGTGTTTGGAGAGACCTTCATATTTTCCAGTGTTCTCAGGAAAGCCAAGTGGGTTTCCTGAGTTTGGGAGGATGGTCTGTAGCAGGCTACAAACTGAAAGGTAGTTTTGCCCACTGTTAGTTGCACATGGATGATCTCCGATGCTTCGTGCAGTGCCACTAACCTGGACGTGTGGGTATCTTTGATGAATATGGATACTCCCCCTCCTTTTGTGGTTATGTCCGAGTTTTGGGGCCGAAAAGCATGGTATGAGTTATAACCTGGTAGTGCTGGGGTGCTCTCGGGAGCCTTGAACCAGGTTTCTGTTACTGCACAGATATCGATATTCTCCATACTGAGGAGAGCCTCGAGTGTGTGCATCTTGAGGTTTAGACTTCTGGCATTGAGCAGCATTACCCTTAGTTTCTTTTTCTTTGTGTTGTCTATGGAGGTGGGTTTGTCTTTTGAGCCTTGCCTAAAAAAGGCACTATGGGGGTGGCAAGAGTCTTAGCCAGTATTCAAAAGCCCAGGGGTGACAGGTGCAAGCCGTCCCTAGCGAAGCAATGTGGCTTGTCGAGCATGTCATCCCAGGTTGACAGACACTGGATCCCCTTTGAATGACACCAATACTTTAGCCAATTGTTAAAATTGATCATTGTGTCTTTATACTGTGGCATCATTCTTGGTGAGGGTAAGATGCTACTCAAGGTCAGGGTCATACCAGCCTGGGCTACATGATCAGAGAGCTCCTCTATGTCTCTTTTGATGTAGTCCAGGGAGGTACATCTCAGGTCATTCACACCAGCATGGACAATGACGGAGTCATATTTGTACTTGCTTTGGAGTGACCTGAGTGCTTGTGTTATGTGGCGGATCCTGGCACCTGACAGGCAGCTTACAGTGACCTTCTCCTTGTTCAGCCTGGTGAGTGGGACGTCAGTGTGTCTGACAATAGAGTCACCTATTACAAGTGTATTAGGTGTGCTGTTTAGCCTTAAGGGATGTGACTGTGTGGCACACTGACTTTGTGAACTATGTGATATGTGGATATTGTTGTGGGGTAGCGGTTGCTTGGATGTCTGCTTTGGAGGTCTCTGCTGCTTGGGCAGATTTTTATTTAGAGCCTCTGAGTATGTTTTTGTGTGTTTATGTGTTTGGTTTTCTGTTGCGATAGGTCTATATGAGACTGGATTTGTGGTGTGTGTGGTTACCTTCTCCTCCTGACTGACTGCGCCAGTACTGGGTCGAGAGAGCTCAGCCTCCAGTTTGGCTATATAGTTGCATCTCTCACATATATTTGAGCTTGTTGGGAGGAGGAGAGGGTGGTCTGTGTACATAAGGCAGTTGTAACATTGCCTCAAGATTCCCAGATTCACCAGTTGGACTGTAGAGTAAACCCGAAACTGACTTTTGGACATGCCAGAATAGTATAAGGAACTACTTTTTGACTGATCAAAAGGACCAATAGGGCGCCAAGTACTTAAAGGGAGTACATGAGGGGGTAGTGCTTTAATTTATTAGTGCTTACTTATAAGATTACTTATACGAGCAATTGCAGGGCTTTACAATGAAAATAGAGTGCTTACTTTGAGATTTAGAACAGTTCTAAGGGAAAAAAGTGAAGAGCAGACTTTGTGGAGCCAGGAATAGTTTAAACCCGTTTAAGCAGTGCTGCCCGATGCTGCGCTATGGGCAAAATTGTGCAAAACCACACAAATGCGGGTTCTAAAGCAGATAAACTGAAAGAGATAGGAATTGACCCAGAGCGGCCAATAAGCCACTAGTTTCAGGGCTGAGACCACTCCTCCAGGGACAGATAGGCTGCTCAAAGCTCCCCACTCTCACTGGTGAACAGAGAATCTTCCTCCTATCCAAGTAAGGATATGGGCAACACAGGAAACTATACCACAGTCCGGAATTCAGCAAAACCTGAAATCTGGACTAATCTAGTTCAGCAAAGGTGGGAAAATGAGTTTTAAAAGTTTTATGATATGTGATCTTATTGGCATTATAAAGTCTATGGGTTAATGTGTTATAGTGTTGTCAATTTTATTTATTTCCTCCATATAAATGCTTAAATACTAGGCTATTTATAGTATTTTCTATAGTAGGAGCAATTAGAAGAAATGATTATATAAAATGTCTTGATCAAATAGAGAAATTTGAAATGCATTATTTCTGGTATATTTTTGATATATTCAGAAATACATAATATCATTTTTTATTATTCAAATTTCCAATTTTATATTTTTATGATCTTAAATATTATTTCTCAAATTAATACTTTATATTGTTTTCCTTTTAACATGACTTGAGTCTACTCTAAATAGTTATAATTAATAATATTGCTTTAAATTAAGAAGCAGTAGAAACTGTTTAGCTTGGTGGCATTGGGATGGGTTGGTTGGTATGTGATTTGTATGATTATATCATCAAATCATGGAATTTTCATTCCATGATGGGATGTTTGAATATATATATATATATATATATATATATATATATATATATATATATATATATATATATAGATATATATATATGGATCACCTTCAGATGCCCGAAACGCCAAACCGCCGACACACAAATCACCGACACCAAAAGACCGACAACAAAAAATACCGACAACGCAAAACACCGAATACCATTACACCAACACACTACACGTAAACAACACAGTACACTACATAACATATCCACTATCCCTAACCCAAACCCTAACCCTAAGGTCCGACACTACCGCATACTTACCCTACCTGCACCCTAACCCTAACTCACTTACCCACCCCTAACCCCAAGATCCGACACTACGCACACTCACACTACCTGCACCCTAACCCTAACTCACTTAACCCACCCCTAAACCTACAGTCCCTCACTATCGCACACACACCCTACCTGCACCCTAACCCTAACTCACTTAACCCACCCCTAAACCCACAGTCCCTCACTATCGCACACTTACCTGTCCGCTCCCTAACACTAAATCCCTCACTCTATCGCACACTTACCGAGTCCGTCGGGTTCTCACCTTGTCGGTCATCTGCGTTGTCGGTGTTTTCGACCCGTCGGATTCCGTGTCGGTGAAATGCACTGTCGGGCATCTGAAGGTGACCCATATATATATAAATATATATATATATATATATATATATATATATATATATATATATATATAAGTTTGAAATTTTACTTTTTTTCTATTTCTCCATAACAACAATTATCAGTACTTGGTTATTACAGTTTAAGCTAAATCAGCTTAGATCAGTGCATTTATATGTTCTTACAAATGTCGACATATAATTGTCTCTCATTAAACACCAATGGACTTAATAATTCATTGAAGAGGAGTAGCTTAAAAAGATATTTAAAATGGCATAACGCTCACATAATTTTCCTACAAGAAATGCATTTATCTGAAGATGAAGATAGACTGATGTTAAAATATTATTCAACTCTAGTGAGCTCTCATTTTAAATCAAAAAGAAGAGGCACTCTTATTCTTTGGAGGGATTCATTACCTGTGCCTGAAATATTAAATTCCGATTCACATAAAAATTGGATGTTGGGTCTAGCAGAAGTAGAAATTGACAAGAAAAACATATACTTTTCTAAAATCTTAGTGGATAGATGGAATTGGAATCAAAGTTGCTTAGAAATATTTGGATATTATAACCTTATATACAAAAGGTTAATTGATTATTACAGGATATTTTAACTGTATTCTTTTTTAGTAAAGGCACAACTACTGAAAAGGTTCCTTATGCTATCTTCATTAGCTAAGCACTTAGTTCATTTTATTAATTCTCAACATTTGAGAGATACTTATGATATTAAATTAAACAACTCTCTTAACTTTGCACATTATTCTTACAGGCATACCACCCAGACAAATGTTGATAAAGTTTTTACTTTTAGTAGTTTATTTACTAAAATTGAAGATGTATTGATAACTTCATGTCCTTTATCTGACCACAATGCTATTACATTTATGTTAATGTTAAAGAGAAGTAATTTGATTTACTATCAGAGAATCCCTGGTTTTATACTAAATTAAAACACTTTAAGGAATGTTGTATAAAAGAAATAGATCAATACATTGAAATTAATAATAATGGAGAAGTTTCAGAAGTAATTCTCTGGGATTCTTTGAAAGCTCATCTATACAGAAGAATTAAAAAATTGGTACATATGTAGAAAAAGAGTTGGATAAGGAGTTGATGTCTTTGCAGTCTAATATAGATAAATTGAAATCAAATTTAAAACCTTATGATGAATCGGCAAATGCTGAGTTGACAATATTACATCAGAAATATCATGATGTACTTCACCATATAATATCAATAAATCTGGAAAAATGAAAGTTACAAACTTAATAAACCTAAAAAGATTACATGGGTTGGCTGTTATATCTAAGAAAAAAACAAATACTAATCATATTAAAAAAAAAATTCCAAACAAGGCGATAAAACAAAAAAGTGACTGATTTAAAAGACATACTAGAATGCTTTAGGAAATATTATGAAGAAATTAATAAGAAAGAGACAGACTTAGAAATCAACAAATAACCAATGACTTTTTGAAAGACAACATACATTTTAAATTAATCAAATAACAACGATCCAACATTGCTAGGTCATTCTCTTTTAAGCAGTTAAAATATCAAATTAATAATCTTAAGACAAATAAAGCCCCTGGTCTTGATGGTATAATCCAAGAATTATACAAATTATTCCAAGAGAATATTTGAAATATCCTATTAAAGGTTTTTGAACAAGTTAAAGGACAATAATGGGATTCTATTATTAAATGCTCAACTTCTCTGTCTTTTTTTCTCCCTATTTACTGTTTCTACTATGAATAAAGAACAATTCAGCATTTAAAATATTTTTAAATTGACTGTTTCTCTCCACTAGAACAGTACCTTACTGTACTGTAGTGGTTTCACTTTCAAAAAAACTTTTGTCCCACCCTGAAAATGCTTGCTGCATTCTCCAATTCAGTGATATCATCAAGGCCACTGAATACAGGTAATTTTCTTGTTATTTTCCTCCCCAGACTGACATCACCACTACTGTCCTAAAAGCCCACCCATGTTGTGATGTCACAGCTTCCTGGTCCTTCCTCTACCCATAAGAAAGCAAAGGCTAGAACAAGGAAACAGTACATGAGTCAAGTCTCCTGCTGTGAGCTGTCAATCACAGCACGTAACAGTTCAAATTACCCTTAGCAATTTGACAGCTAGGGAAGTTAGATGTGAATGGGGGGGTAGGGGTGGGTGGGAGATGAGTCAAAGTAGTACAATTCAGGCTTCACAAAGCACTGCAGTTTAGCCATTCTAAAAAGAGCAGAAGTAAAAATCACTTTGAAAGTATGTTCTGTGGCATTTGTACTGTTTGTGTTTTATTGTGTAGTCATTGAATAGCATGAAATGTTACATAAAACTAACTAAATGAAAGATAGCAGTGTATGCATGTAAAATCTGTTGCAGTGACAGGAGCTTTAGGAAGAAAGAGGCCTGTGTGATGCAATTTTTTACAGACAAGCACTGAATTGTGGGATACCTATTGGCAGACTAAACAGTAAGAATTACTTCAAGATACCAGACCCTATGTTGTCAGACTCAGAAATTATGTATACAAATATTTAAAAACCTGTAAATGGTCTCAAGTGGTTTTAAAATGTAGGAAACACCAAACCATGATAAAAAATATGTTTTTTTGAGTCTGTGGGTGCAGTTCTCCATTAAAAACATGTCAACCATCACCCCTCCTAAAAATATTCCCTGATATCTCCTATCATGAAACCAATTAAAGATTCTAACTTTTATTTTTTCTTACCATCCTATTTCATTATTAAATGTTGATTATAAAATATTTATCTCTATTCTTGCAAAAAGACTGAACCTTATTATGCCAGGATTAATAAATGATGTTCAGGATAACATAATAAGGCTTAATACTTTAATAGATCAGGCTAATAAAAACAAAAATGAACTAACTATATAATCTAGATATAAATAAGGCTTTTAATTCTATTAGTTGGAATTATTTGTTCAAAGCACTTAAACAATATGAATTTTCCCTGGATTTTATAAATCTGATAACTGATAAATAAATATATATATATATATATATATATATATATATATATATATATATATGGATTTGTATTACAAGAACGAAAGTTCACTACTTTGAACTTGTAATAGGAAGCCTCACTTCTGCAAAAGTTCACTTTAACAAAAGTGAACTTTTGCGTAAGTGCACTTCACCGAAAACACTGCAGCACAGTGGAGGACATAAAAAACAAGCTATGTCTTTCACTATAGTGTGATAGTCACGGACCTTAGGGTTAGGGCACGGGTTAGGGTAAGGGGATAGTTAGTAAAGCTATCTCCTTACCCTAACCCATGCCCTAACCCTAAGGTCCATGACTATCGCACCATAGTGGAGGACATTGCTATGTCCTTCACTGCGCTGCAATCATCACGGACCTTAGGGTTAGGGCATGGGTCATGGGAAGGGGATAGCTGTACGGGCTATCCCCTTACTATGACCCGTGCCCTAACCCTAAGGTCGGTGAGCACTGCACGGATGTTCAGTACAACACCCGCTCATTGTACTGAACTTCACGTAAGTGCACTTTTGATTAAGTGCACTTTCGCTGCAGTGAGCATTCCATGCACTATTTTGAATTAAAATTCGATCTAGTGTATGGAACCCATATATACATATATATATATATATATATATATATATATATATATACACACATATATATATAGTAATTCATTTTCTTTTATTAAAATTGGCTCTTTTCTTTCCAGCTCTTTCAATATTTTAACAGGTGTAAAACAGAGATGTCCCTTGTCACCTCTATTATTTGCTCTAGCAATTGAACATGTTGCATACTTTATTAGATCAAATAGCAAAATTCAGGGATTCTCGATAGATGAAATTTATTCCTGTAAAATTCAGTTATTTGCAGATGACATTTTAATAACAAGAATTTAACTAAGTCTATTAATTACTTTGAAAAAGCATCAGATTTAATGTTTAACCCTGATAAAACAGAAACTTTACTTAGTAATAAAAAAGTTAATAATTATTTAAGAAACCCTAAGTATTTTATTTAGGAAAATTCACAAAATAATCTCGGAATTATAATTAAATCTACTTTGAAAGTCTCAATAGAAGTAAATTATAATAATTTAGTAGACGCTGTTACTAAAATAGTTATTAATTGGAACATTTTTTTTTTACTTTGGAAGATAGACTTACCAAAAATACTTTTCTATCTACAATGACTAATTATTCTTCCTTCTAAAAAAATCTTTAAGAAATTAAATTCTACTCTTCTTAATTTTTTCTGGTTCTCCCAATAAATCAAGAATATACTTTGACTGACATGTTGACAAGAAGGTGGATTAAGTTTTCCAGATGTTTAATTATATGCCAAATCCATAATTCTCAATCTAATAACTCCATGGTTAAATTCCTGTTACCAATCCACTTGGAAATCCATTTATACAAGGTTAATAAATTATAACATCTATGCTGTATAATTTGGAATTAATACATTTTACTGGATCTTAAAAGACTTACATTTAAATGAACAGAAAAAATCCTACTCCTCTCCCTTCACTGACTACATCCTTATAAATTTTAAATGATTCATGAATTCTAATTATATAGTTAAATGTTTGTTGCTTTTATTGTCCCCCATATCAAATATTGTGGGGAACTTTTAATATAAACAAGATACTAGACCTTAGAGATGCAAATGTAATATTTTGGCATCAATTCTTAATTGGAAATAAATTACATAATACAGATAATATTGTAAAATGTGTTAGTGAAAAAATCAAAATCTCCATGGATTTTCAAACAAAACATATTACTAATATTTTTTTTCAGAATCAATAGTAATTCAAATAAGAATAAATCATGCATATCAATAATTTATAAAATAATAAGAAAAGAGTTGGTTCTACAGATTCAAGATTTTGGAATTACTCAACTAAGATTCATGAGAAGGCCTTTTCTGGTGGAGATAAATGCCTAATTCTTAAATTTGCAGGAAAATCTACTTCTTCTCTTTATTGGAAAATATATACTTGGAGATTTCTTCACAGGGCATTTTTAATTCCACATAAAGCAGCTTTAATATATAACTATGTGAAAATTAATTGTTGGAGGTGTAATGAAGTCTCTAATGCAGATCGGTTTCATATGATGTTGGATTTTAAAATAGTAACTCCTTTTTGGGTTGAATTTAGACCTTTTCCCAAGCTTTGTGAACAGATAATTGTATCATTTCTAACTCTTTGATCTTATTTAATGATCCATTTCTGGATTATGTTACTAGGGTATAGGTGCCTCTCCTTTTATCCATTTTAGCTATAGCAAGAAAAATAGTTGTAGTAAAACTACTTTTTCTTTCAGTGAATTCATTAATTTAGCAAAAAATGTCTGTAAAAAATAAATTCTCATCTGCCAAAATGAGAACTTTGAATATTACTCACCAGTTTAGATTGTGGTAAAAATGAAGTAACTTACTTGATAAATTGTAATGATTTCGTTTTCTTTACTTGATTTTGTTGTGGAAATCTGTAAATAGTTAAGTTTTCATTCTATGTATCTTTAAATCATTTTGTACAGTCTTTGTTTTAAAAGTAATAAAATGTTGTTTAAAAACTAGTACGAAAGTGCACACACTTTAAGCTTGGGAATAAATTAAGTCGAATTTTTACTGCAATGTAAACATAATTCAGTAATAACACATTACCATTACCTGCTTCTGTTTATTTAACTGTTTGTTAATTAGGTAAGCTCACTGGACACAAGTGTCCCTTTTCAGGTGTGTCCTGGGAGAACACCATTTGGTTACATGACTTGTTCAAAGCCACACAATAGGGCAAATGGAGAGTGGGGGAATCAGACCCTTGCCTTGTGCTTTCTGTCAACCTCTTTGCATACCACCTTGATTATCAGTTAGTCCCTTGTTATCAAGTTAAATGTTATGACATTCTTACATTCATTGCTATCATAATAATTCTGAATACCCATTTAAAGACATATATATTCCATCTCCCAGTACGGAACAGAATGGACAGATTAATTTCTTTGAGGATCATGTGCTCCACTGTGAAGAGGAAGCATTTTACTGATGAATCTGAGGCCATGGTCAGGCTGTAATTAAGGTTTAAGATAAGATATGATCATACTGCTAACATTGGTTTCCTCCAGAATGTGGACCAGTGTTGGGTCAAATGGTTTGATCAAAACAAAATGTTGCCAACCACTATTGAAGACCAGGGAAAGACTAGGGAACAATTAGACAATGTGTTCATCCATTAAATATCTAATGATTTATTTAAATAGTGATGAATAAACACTTGAACTAAAAAAAAAACATAAAAACTGGTAGTTTATTTAAAAGATTTACCACTTTTGTTCCTTAACTGTAACTTCATCAGAATCTACACCTCCTCACACCCCACTTCCTTTTGTATCAATTAGTTTAAAGGTACAGTATGTTTTAAAGATAAACAATCATCAGTGGAGTGCTGAATATTCTAAAAGCATTCATAAGTGTTTTAATTCACTATAATAATATATGTCAGCAATTTAAACTGTGTGAATGAAAATAAAAATGAAAATGAAAATAAATAAATGTATAAATAAATAAGTGAATTGATTAAATAGGTTAACATGCCCTAGTACTAAAAATTCACAATACTTGGTACCGATTGTTCAAAGTGCAAGGTACTGAATATAAAAATACAAAATGTAAAAGCAATGTTGTACCCTCCTTGTTAATTATTCTAAATGTATTGCTTTCATTTTCAATATTGGATTAGTAGATAACATGTCACTTAGACCAGGTGAGTGAACTGCATTTAAGAGTAATTGACCTTTCATTTCTCTGTATTCAGTCAGATTCTTAAATATTAAAAATGAAAGCAATAAGTTTAGAATAACTAACAAGAAAAACTAACTAACTAAATTGCTAGCAGTGCCACCAGAGTCTATACCTGACAGTGTCAGCTGATTTGTCTCATCACTTTGTGTATACTGTATAACAGGCTGCATTCATAACCACTTACATAAGGGTTGCTTTAATGGCTGCTTTATGTCATGCCTGTAACATGGACAGCAACACCTGTACATATTTTGTGTTGTACTACTAGAATACAAATCCAAGAGTTTCTCTGTGTGACCTTTGATTCATCCCTGTCACATATCAATGTCTGGAGACTGCACTATAGTTATCAAGGATGTACAATGCTGTTGGATAGTAACAGCATACATCCTCTTGCTGCTTGTGCTGTGGCACAGTCTTGTGGTTCTATTCTATGTGGTGTCAATCACAACACACTATCAATTCATGTCGTGGACATACATATGCCTTCCGTTTGCAAATGACATGTATTTTTCATCCATGAACCTGTGTGTGCTATGAAACACCATCTTTTGTGACACCTACAATGTTATATAAGGTGTACTGATGTAGGTTATTGTGCTCAGACCCTGTATATGTGTGCAGTTTCACACAAGGGTGTATGATGTCACTGCACCAGCATGACATTTTTCCTTATGACTGCAGCTGTGACTCAAGGCAATGGATGGCAAAGGTAGAGGTACAGCTAATGGGACGATGTTTTCCAGAGAAGCAGGATGCAGGCGGTTAGGACCAGACATAGGAGGTACAGCTGGTGGTGCTCCACTTATGCCAGCAGGAATAGTACATCATGTCCATGGGGAACACAATACCTAAGATTCATAGCATTCAAAGAAGCTTCAAGACTACTTTAATCAATTACAAGGTGCGCCTTGCCAATACCCACTCTCAGACTGGGTCTCCTTTCTCAAGGAGGGAGGGGACAGTTAGTCCTGGGGTAAATTTTTGAGCACATGTGCAATCATCCAGGTTACACTTATTAAGGACTGCTTATCCTGTAGAGAATGGTTATTGTAGAGATCAGGTAGACATTTAATGATGAATATTTATCTTCCCATTGTGTTCTCACTATCTGCTGATGAAGGTTCATTCTGTATAGCAGCAAATCAGAGAACTGAGACAATGGCTATAGAGGACAGCGAAGCTATAATCTAACATTAGAGATGCTTCATATCAATTCAGTCTGCAGTGAGGCCCAATAAATCCTAATTCATTAAGTGAGTTTTTACCCCCAACAGATTTGAATTAATGGCATTGAATTACAGGCTAGGGTCCATCCAGCTCCAGCGAAAGCTTAGCAAATAACCAGGTGTAGGAAATAATTCTAAAATATGAATAAAATACTTTGTCAACATTGATACTAGCTGTAACTCTACAGGACATTGACAGACACGTGTCACTAGTGTCTGGTTATAACTTTTTTAGCTAAACATTTGTGGATCCTATATTCTCTGGACTGCCTTGTTGAGGTACAGCATTGCCTACTCTGGGGCCCAGCATTCAATGATTTCTGAATTGAACAATGTCCATGAGGACACCCTGAGATGCAGTTTACTTGTGTGTAGCATGTCCAAGCTCTTGATGAGGGCTTAGTGTTCTTACCTTAGTCTTATTACAACTATCCTTCTGGCAATGCATAAGCTTTTTGAATAAGAAACGTATGTCACTTTAAGCAATGCAACTTTCTTGTAATATGTTATTAATTAATATTAATGGCATTAAGTGTCATAGAAAATGCAATGTTGTACATTTCTTCTGAAAATAAATGTGTGATCAATGGATGTAAGGTAAACTATCTATGATTTTTTTTATATATGACGAGAAGAGAACATGTGTTTTCTTTCTGTCCTTCTGTTTCTTCTTATATAGGACATTATTTAGAAAGTTCATCTCTTGACTTCTCTCTCTCTCTCTCTCTCTCTCTCTATATATATATATATATATATATATATATTATATATGCAAATGAAAATATGTAAAAAAAAGTAATGGTAACAACATTCCTTTTGCTATACATTTTTCTTCTACCCTGATACCCCCAATAACCTAAGTTAAACCAAATCCTTTCAAAATATTAAGGATTTTTTTTTCTTAAGAGACATGGACTGCTCATCAACCTGATGTTAAAGCCCCATAACTATTTAATTTTGGGTGAGCAGTAATGAGGAAGCAAGGTAGTTTGTGAACTCCTGAAGGAATGTCGTCACGCAATCAGGAGGCAAGGATGCAGCTACACTAGTCTCTTTTACTCATGACATAGTAAAATAGTTGGCTACTCCAACTGTGGCTTGGAACCCAAGCAAACGTCAGTCAAAGAATAACATAACCTCACCTCTAATCTTGCATATGGTCTCCAGAGGAAGGAGAATATGGGGAGCACACAATAGCCACCAATTTGTTAACAGGCAAATTCTCCATTATACATGATAGACAATAGTTCTGCAAAGAGGCAGAAATAATTGATGGCTTATTCTAAGCACATCTGGTACTGGAATACATCACACATCTATGGACCAGTGAAGAACAGACCCCTGCAGTCAGTCCCAAGATGTTATTGGCAACTATGAAAACATTTTTTATTCATTAATGTGTATTTCTTCTTTTCAGTAAAATGCGGAATATGAGGCATCAGTGTTGTATGACTAGTTTATAGACATTTTTCATACAAATCTAAAAAAATGGTATGTGTTTTAGCAAAAGCCTTATTCCCATCCTAAGCACACCAGCATTTGAACAAAGACCACATCTTATATTCAGTATGTTGTAATATTTAATGGTTCTTTCATTTACAGACTTTATGACCAATTTATTAATATGTTCACAACTGCAATCTCTAGCCTAGCTCATTGTAAAAATATTATCAATTCATATTAGCTCAGCCAAGTATAACTTGGTTTCTAATAATATTTTTCATAATGTATCCTGGATTGTTAATAGTATGTAAATAACCACTGACAAAGTAAATACTTTTGGCACACCATTTAAGTGCATGCTAATAAATGTCCCCACTTCTGACACATTTGAAAATCTCCTAAATGTTTATAGCCTTTTGAAGTACAGCCCCAACTCCTAGTTCTAAGTCAAAACTAGTATGTCCAGTTTATCCCCAAAAAGTCAGGTGAGAGGAGTGCGTCTTCCTATGTAAGACTCTAAAAATCTTTAAATTACAAATAACCACTACTCATTAATACCCAAATATTTTTCTGATTGTTTCTATTTACTGTTAAGCTGCTTGTTGACCTTAGATCCCAGATTACTTGGATTTATCAAAGTTAATTGTCATTAACAGTTTATTGTTACATATTCAGAGTTGTAATCTCTACATTTTCTTAATATACTTTCTTTAATGTGTGAAGCATGCTTAATTTGATTGATATCAGTTATGGTTTTGCATGAATAGATTTTAAAGAAACTTATTGTGTATTGTGTAATTTAATATTTTACTTGTTAGTATGTTGGTTTTACAGATTCTTAGTTCAAAAGATAGCATTTTTGTGGTACAGTTTAATCCTTTACTTTTTCTTACTGCATTGGTTTTATTGATTTGTTATAAACATTATTCACTTTGTATAATGAGCTATGATATTATCCAAATATGAAATCAATAAATGATGTGCTTTAAAAGTGAGGCAAAGGGAGGGTGGAATCCTTCAAACCTGTTAGCCCTTCAATACTCTGTCTTGCTGCCTTGATTATATCAAGACCATTAAAACACATTTTAACAGATTTCTTTAATCAGGGAACTTTCTAACATACATGTGGATGACAACCATCTCTTTTAGGTTTCCAATTTCTCCTTAATAGTACTTAATAGAACAGAAGACCTTCATATAGGTGCCAACATCTTTGATGTGCTTGTGAATATAGCAATGACAGACCATGTTAATTAGTGAGATATAGGTCCATGTTTAGCATGGTTTCCATTAAAGTTTTAATAAATAGACACTGCCTATTGTGAACTAGATCACATCTTCTCCAACACTTTAAGGGGAAGCTAACTAGTGCTATATTTATAGACTTGAAAAGGACTTCTGAGTAAGTGGATCACAGGTGTTCCCTATACAAGCTCCCCTATCCAAACTCGACTATCAAAGTTCCCCTATCCATTCTTTCCATCCAAGCCCCCCTATCCCTTATCCAAGCTCTCCTATCCAAACTCCCTTGTTCAAGGTCTCCTGTCCAACCTCTCCTATCCCTTATCCAAGCTCCCCTATCTAAGCTCCCCTATTCTTTATCCAAGCTCTTCTATCCAAGCTTACCTATCCAAACTCAAGAATATGTGTTTAGGTGATGCCCCAGTATCATCTAGATGAAGCAGCATCTCAAATTATTATGAGCATGCACAAATCCTCTGTGGGAACATTTAATTCAGCAGTCATCTTGGCATATCACTTGAAGTGCCATAGTATTTCATTAAGGAGGGTCATCTACTATCTGTAACAGCTAGAGTCACATTATTGCATGCCTTCCTTACCTTTAAGATTTTTTATCTTGAATATTACCCCCTACCTGTTCAAAAGTTAAAAGTTGCCATTTACTTCTACCTCTCAAGGTCACAGGATCAGGGAGCCTTACCACTCAAAAAGCCTGCAGCATTTATTTGATGTTCAGCAACTGAGAAAACTTTTAGCAAATACATTTTGGCTATCTGGAATAAGGTTAGGAATCTGAAGTAGTGAACGAAGGCCAGGTCAAAGCTTTTGAACTTCCTAACAACTGCTTTATTGTTGAAGGTTAATGTTAACTTCCCTGACAGTTCTTTAATGGTGAGTCCAAATAAAGCATTTATGAACTGATCATCAGGGATTTGTACCTAATCCCTCTTTCAGTACCCATTACATAGTCTGAGCTCTATAAATTTTGATTATTCTGAGGTATAGTTCTAGTTACCTTTGCTCAACAAGGAAATTATTGTGAGCTGTTAAGTCAGAGTGTTACATTATTTTAATTCGGCCAATTACTCATGATTGTTTGTGGCAGCAAGTTACATTGTGTTTTTTTTTGTTTGTTTTAGGATTTGTGCACACTGCTCCTTTTGAAAAACGAAATGTTCCATACATACTGCACTTTATCCCTGGGAGTCAGAGAGACTCTTGCCACCAGCAGTAATTGGTTACTATGGATTCGTCAATTAACATGATGACAACCTCTGATTCAGAAACACGTTGAATAGAGAAACATTAAATGTAAAACTCTTTCATAGGAATGCAAATTCATAAATGAAGATATGAAATCAGAAATACATGGAGATATTAAACCATAAAGTTTCAATAAATATGGAAAAATTTAAATTACAAACTTAATATGTAAATCCTAAACATTTGCATAGGTTGGCCATTAGATCAAAAACATTAAATAATGCAAATCATATTAAAGAGGTCACATAACAAATAGACAGTAAACTTAAGAAAGTAATAGATTTAAAGGATATTTTAGAAACCTTTAGGAGATATTATGAAGAAATTAATAGAAACTCAATATTAGATAATAGTGGTCTAAAGGATAGCTTTTTAAAGGAATAAATTATACATGAATTAACAAAAGAACAAAATGCTAGACTGTACAAACCAATTATTTTTAGGGAGCTTAAAAACAAATTAAAAATTAAAAAAAATTAAATAAAAAATAAGGCTCCTGGTCTAGACAGTTTAATTCCAGAGATATATAAAATAATTCCTGATAACATTCTAAAGGTATTATTAAATGCATTTGATGAGATTAGATATTCATTAAATATCTCTCCTTTTTGGAAATTCTCATTGATATCTCCTATCTTGAAGCAAGAGAAGGATTCTAAGTTATGAACTTCTTATCACCCTATATAGGTTCATAGGTTCATAGGTCCATACTAGGCTATCTGCCCTAGGGCATTTATAAGCCTAGCCAGAGTGTGTTTGGCTTTTGCCACCCATTTTAAATTAATTTTGCTATGCCTTTTTTTGAGGTTAGTATACTGTGCCTCTGTCTAACAGTGACACGGAAGTGATAGCCGGGGAAAACCTACGATCTCCCATCCACTCATCAAGATTCCTCTTGAAGAGAGTCAATGTGGGACTCTGCCTAACCTGGACTGGGATTTTATTCCAGAGTGAAGGGAGCCTCTGGGTTATGAATCTGTCCCTCCAGCATGTCCTATTTATTTCAGTGCTGAGGTTCAAGTCTCTCGAGCGCGTAGCTCGATGGGATTTGGATTTTCTGAGGGGCAGCATGTCCATTAATTCCGGGTTGGACATGGCTTTATACGTCAGGCACAGATCGCCTCTGAGCAGGCGGTATGCCACTGAGTAGAGCTGGAGATTCTTTAACCAGGCAGCATATGGCATCTGTTTGAGCCCTTTGATCTTCTTGGTGAGGTACTTTTGGGGTCTTTCCAGTTGCTGCAGGTGTCTGGTAAGGTACATCCCGAAAGGGGCATTGTACTCAATTATGGGCCTGATGAGGGATGAGTAAAGAGGCGATGACCTCCCTGATCTAGATGTGAATCCCTTCATGATTAGGTGGGCTATATAAAATGTTTTTCTAACCACTTTGGCCACGTAGTTGTCAAATGAGAGATTGCTATCAACTTGGGTCCCCAGGTCCCTAATGACTTCTTCTGTACTTAATGGATTACCACCTATGTGGTAATTTGTGGGCACTTTGTTTTCCCAAAGGGATGACTATACACTTTTGGCGTTTAGCTTGAGGCCATGGCTCTGGCACCAGTTGTCTGTTTCTATGAGGCCCTTTTGGAGGATGCTTGTGTCGGCTGGAGAGTTGATTATGGCACCCAGTTTGCAGTCATCTGCGAACTTGGTCAGCCACAGTCCTTCCGTGTTGGCCTGTACCGCCGAGAAATATATACCGAACAAGAGAGGACCCAGGACTGAGCCTTGTGGGACGCCACTTGTAACTGGTTTGGAGTCTGACATGGCTCCAGCAATTCTAACCATGTGGGTTCTGTCCTTGAGCCAGTTTGCATCCCATCTAGTGACATAGGGGTTTATATTTAAGCTGGTGAGCTTATCTATAATGCCCGAGTAGGGTATTGTATCGAAGGCTTTTGCGAGGTCCAGGTAGGCTGTGTGGACCACCTTCCCCTCGTCAATGGCCTTGGTGACTGTTTCAAAGAAATCGACCAGGTTTAAGAGGCAGGATCTGCCCTTAACAAAGCCAAACTGGGTAGGATCCAGTGTCTGTAGGTCCCCAATATCTTTATTTATGAGGTCCATGATGATCCTTTCCATAGCTTTGCAGACCAAGCTAGTCAGGCTTATGGGGCGATAGTTTCCAGGATCCGTTGAGGCACCACCTTTGTGGAGAGGGACCACTGTTGCTGTACGCCACTCTTTGGGTACATATCCTGTAGTAAGGCTAAGATTGAACAGTAGTTTTATGTTTGGGTTTAGCTCTTCTTGGAGTTCATGTAGGACGCAGCCCGGGACACCATCTGGTCCCATTGACGCTGTGTTTTTGCTTTGGAGAGGCGGCTCTTACCGGAGCAGCTGAGATGTGAGGGGGGGCAGCACTCTGCTGGGATAGATATTTGCCCTTTTGGTGGAGGGGGGGAGAAGTTTGCACTTAACCTGTCAGCTAGGATGTTGGCAATGTCTGTGGGCTCGGTGTATTTTTGTCATTTTGGACTAATTCTGAGCATATCTGGGAATTCCCACCCAGGTTCCTAACATAACTAAAGAAAGCCTTGTGATTATCCTTAGTGTCCTGTGCAATTTTTCTCTCGAAGCTGGCCTTAGACGATTTTATGAGTGCCGGTAGTTTTTTGCTAATACTGATCAGAGATGCCTTCCCTTTTGGGATTTTGCTCTATCATGTAGTAGCTTCCTCCTTCTATTGTATAGTTTGTTTATGGCTGGGGTCCACCAGACAGGACGTCTGCCTTTGGAGGATTGGGTCTTGGTTTTATTTGGGATTGCATGATCCATGCATTCCTGAAGGTGTTCATAGAATGCGTTTATAAAGGATTCTGCGGTCTGGGCCATATTTTCCACAGGCCGGGGCTTTGAAGGATTTCCTCGGTTTTGTGGTGTGAAATTTGCTTTAGATAAGTTTTTCACTGTGGTTTTCTGGGCAGAGGGTGGGGTCGGGATGTGAATATCCAGTGAGATTTGTTTATGGTCTGATCTTACCAGTGAGGGATACACTTCTGGTCTGGAGCATAGTGTCCCCATGTTGGTGATGATCAGGTCCAGTATGTTTTCCCTCTTATGGGAGTGGTAACAAGTTGTTCCATAGCATTTGAGTTTATAAATTCTAGGAACCTTTGGGCTAGGGTGTTGGAGCTAGAGTAATGCTCCCAGTCTATGTTTGGGTAGTTGAAGTCGCCCAATATAATGGTGTTTGGAGAGACCTTCATATTTTCCAGTATTCTCAGGAAGGCCAAGTGGGGTTCCTGTGTTTGGGAGGGTGGTCTGTAGCAGGCTATAAACTGGAAGGCAGTTTTACCCACAGTTAGTTGCACATGGATAGTCTCTGATGCTTCGTGCTGTGCCACCAACCTGGAGGTGTGGGTATCTTTGATGAATATTGATACTCCCCTCCTTTTGTGGTTCGGTCCAAGTTTTGGGGCCGAAAAGCATGGTATGAGGTATAACCTGGTAGTGCTGGGGTGCTCTCGGGAGCCTTGAACCAGGTTTCTGTTACTGCACAGATATCGATGTTCTCCATGCTAAGGAGAGTTTCGAGTGCGTGCATCTTGAGGTTTAGACTTCTGGCGTTGAGTAGCATTACTCTTAGTTTCTTATCCCTTGTGATACCTATGGAGGTGGGTTTGTCTTTTGAGCCTTGCCTAAAAAAGGCACTATGGGGGTAGCAAGAGCCTTTGCCAATATCCGAAAGCCCAGGGGTGACAGGTGCAAGTCATCCCTAGCGAAGCATCGTGGCTTGTCGAGCATGTCATCCCAGGCTGACAGGCATTGGATCCCCTTTGAATGACACCAACACTTAAGCCAATTGTTGAAATTGATCATCTTGTCTTCATATTGTGGCATCATTCTTGGTGAGGGTAAGATGCTACTCAAGGTCAGGGTCATACCGGCCTGGGCTACATGCTCAGAGAGCTCCTCTATGTCTCTTTTCATGTAGTCCAGGGAGGTACGTCTCAGGTCATTCACACCAGCATGGACAATGACTGAGTCATATTTGTACTTGCCTTGGAGTGACCTGAGTGCTTGTGTTATGTGGCGGATCCTAGCGCCCGACAGGCAGCTCACCGTGACCTTCTCCTTGTTCAGCCTGGTGAGCGGGACGTCAGTGTGCCTGACGATAGAGTCACCTATTACAAGTATATCAGGTGTGTTGTTTAGCCTTAAGGGCTGTGACTGTTCGGCACACTGGCTTTGTGAGCTATGTGTTGCACGTGTTTTGTTTTGGGGTAGCGGTTGCTATTAAATGTTGACTATAACATTTTAATGGCTATTTTGGCAAAAAGATTAAAAACATTATGTCATATCTAGTTGAGGATGATCAAATTGGTTTTATCTTAAATAGAAAGGTACAAGATAACATCATTAGGCTTTTATCTTTAATAGATGTTGCTAATAAGAATAAAAAAAACTTTCAATAATAGGCTTAGATGTCAATAAAACTTTCAACTCAGTCAATTGGACATACTGACAATAACATAAAGTACTTAAAGAATATCATTTTTCTTCAGGTTTATAGTGTTATTAATGAAATTATACAATAATAATTTTTATTTTGTTAAAACTGAATCATGTATATGTAGTTCCTTCAAAATATTAAATGTAACAAAACAAGGATGCCCATTATCACCTTTATTGTTTGCCCTGTTGATAGAACCCTTTGTCAGTTACACTAGAAATAATATCAAAATAAAGGGCTTTTCTATAAATGATAATTATAGTTCTCAGGTGATATTTTATTAACTAGTAGTAACATTGAATCTTCATTATATCAAATTATTGATTCAATAAAATACTTTGAAAAAAAAATTCTGGCCTAAAATATAATCATAACAAAACTGAAACATTATTGATAAATTAAAGAATAAACACCTTTTTAAGAAAATATAAGGAACTCAACTGGCATAATAATCAACTTAAGTACTTGGTAATAATTATAAAACCTACATGGTAGGAGTCAGTATTATTACATTTTGCAGTCTTAACTAATACAATATGTAGACTAATTGAAATTGGAATAAAATGTATTTCTCAGTGGAAGATAGACTCATATTGATAAAATGATAGTTTTGCCAAAATATTATATATTGTTCAATCATTACTCTTACTTTCCTCTAAAAAATTATCAAGTGGTTAAATTCTATACTGCTAAAATTTCTATTGTATCCCCAAAAACCAAGAATATCCTTTGATTGGCATATAAAAAGTTGGGAAGAGAATGGGATTGTGTTTCCTAATTTTGAACTAAATGCTAAGTCTGCTATTATAAATATAGTAAGCCTTTAGCTAAATCATTTATATAGCTCAAATGGAAAATTCTTAAGATAAAGCTATTTTAATTTCAAATAATATTCTGGAAATAAATAGACATTAAAAATATATTGAACCTTAAAAATTATTGTATGAATACCAGAAATTTATATGTATATATCCCTGGCATTAATTATATTCTAAATATGTTTAAGAAAGTGATGGATAGTAATTGTTTGGTCAAGCATTTATTATTTTTGATGTTTCCTATAGCTTATACCACTGGCTGTCTAGATTATTTTAATATAAATATAATAACTGATCTTGGTGAAAATGATTTAGAATTCTGGTTTCAATTTTTAGATAGGAATAAAGTATATACTGCTGATTGACATTTGGCTAAATATAATATGAACAAAGCTAGTTTAAGTATACAGACTTTTGAGGAGTTCATTAATAACAATATACACATTCCACTAAATATGAACCCTAAATCCATACAAAAACTATTGGATTTTTTCTTCAAGATAAATAATGATTTGCTCAAAAATAAAATCATATTTATTAATAATTTATAGGATTTTAAAACAAT
Source organism: Protopterus annectens (assembly GCF_019279795.1). Taxonomy (NCBI): domain Eukaryota; kingdom Metazoa; phylum Chordata; order Ceratodontiformes; family Protopteridae; genus Protopterus; species Protopterus annectens. Next base: position 1,163,293,436 of record NC_056733.1, on the reverse strand, counting down.
TTAAAACAGCTACTAAACAATACCTGCAATCTAAATGGATATGTCAATGTAACCATCCCCCATAAACCTTTTTTCTCTTAGCTCCCTTAATCCCTCCTCTAGCCCCTCTCTATCCTTCCTATCAACTGTCTCTCACCTTTCACCTAAAACTCTTACTAATACAAATAATACATGTGTAATATATTTTTACTGCTTCAAATTCATTGTATTAAAATGTTAAACTTTTTGTATTGTATATACACTTTTATCCTGTATCATTTATTGTACTGTTGACGTTTGTCTTGTTAATCTATGTGGAGCTTTTCTCCTCAGGCCTCCACTGAAAAAGGGCTACTAAGCTCAGACAGACTATTCCAGTCATCAAATGTAAAATAAAAAATAAAATAATAAATAAATACATTTTAAGATCTCAATTTGTAGGCTTTGACTTATCTCATTGGAATTATTCAACAAATATTAACAAAGAAACCTTTTCAGAAACTAATAGAAACTTATATTTGAAATCTGTAAGTAACTCCACCACATCTCTTTATTGGAGAAGTTTTACTTGGAAGTTTATACATATAAGTTTCTTTAATGCCACATAGAATAGCTCTGTTTTATAAGAAAGAAAAATTTAAATGCTGAAGGTGCAATGGAAGTATGGAGGCAAATTGGTGCCATATCAATTTGGAGTATCAAATGGTTATTCCACTTTGGCTAGAATTTAGAAACGTTGCTAAAGCTTTATGGTCAGACAATTGTAATATTACAGATTATTTGATTTTATTCAATGTTAAAATTCCAGATTCCTATACTTAAAACTCAAGTGCCTCTCACATAGTTCATCTTGGCTATTGCCAGGAAAGTCATCGCAATGAATTGGAAAAGTAAAAATATGCTCTCTTTTTCAGTTTATTTATCTAGCAAAATGTGTATTCAACAAGGAATTACAAACTATGTATAACAGAACTTGGAATTTTACTCATAAATAACTATCATGGCAAAAACTTAGAGATTTATTGAAAACATTTTAATGGTTTTGTTTAGTGTAATTATTTGCTATGGACTCTGTATATAGTTGCATTTGTTTTTAATTTTTGTTTTTTTTTTTCATATTAATTAAAAATGCAATAAAAAGTTAAAAAAGAAAGAAACACACCATTAGAGATCAATTACCATGAGTCAAAAATTAACATTCTACTGTTTTCTTTACCAACCCACATATTATGGTATCCTAGGCCACCCTCTCAACAAATGTGGAGACACACAAACATACACACAGGAAAATACCTCTGAAAATCACAAATGGGAACTACTTGTTTAGCTTGAATAGGGCAGTAGGATAATCGGGCCACACTACAATGCAAATTATACAGTGGCTATTTAAACTAAAGAACTCTAATTAGCAAGTGAATCACAGTAAGGATATTGAACAATAACATTAATGAAGTCCTGATTATCAATAAAGGATGAAAGTGCTAAGTTATTAGTTCGACCTGCGTTGTTTGTTTATTTCTCCAAGTTTAGTAACCAAGTTCTTTAGTAATTACTGTGTCTATGTTTGCCGCAAAAATATATTATTTTTATTATTATTAGAAATGAGCCATTATATACTAATGATAATGCACATCATGAGGGCATTGTTCTGTAATAACATCGCTCCTAGCTATCAAAACTCTCAAATTGACCTTGTGTTTTAGCTCACTTCTGTGGAGTTCTTTTTACACAGTAATATACTCCCTATCTTGCCTTCTTCTTTAAGTACAAATTCCCAGCATACATTAAATAAAATTCAACAGAGATGATATCAATTCTGCTTTTATGTCTTAGAAGGTGCACCACTACAGATAGTGATGAGTGGTAGCACAGAGAACAACTGTACTGCTAATGACCTATGTTTGCTTGCCAAGGGGACAATGTTCAGATCTTTTAGTATGGCTATTAGTACAGAGGACTAAAGCTCTGACCTGTTAATAAGCTGCTTCCTCTGCCGAGAGTACAAAAGTCTGAATCTTTTCATCTTCATTTGCCTGCTGTGTGACCTTGAGCAAGTCAATTAAACAGACAGGGATCTGGGACAAATCTGAGATTTGTGCAAAGTTTCTCAATGGTCTTCTGGACTGCATGCCAAGTAATTAACTTTGAATCTATGAACTGCAAAAGTCTGCTAGAGACATCCTGCTGGAGAAACCATCCATTTCCATATGTGATGTAAATCCATAAAAAAAATCGCAGAGACATGGGTTACACACCTTTTTAACCAAAAAAGGCTGCACCCCCCCCCCCACACCCACACACACATAGGTTGAACTTTACTGAAAGACTGGCTACTTAAAAGCTTCTAAATCTTGTTACACACAAATAAGTCAAAAAAGAAAACTGTGAATAGTTCTGCCTGGTAATTAACTCAACTTTAAGATTGTATCCTTTACCAAAATGGCATATCCAGTCTAAACTGTTAATGTAGCATTTTGTTTTGAAAGCACAGTTTTTACCATCCTGTACCAGAGCAATGAGATAAGTAATGAGATTTGTTTTATTAATGTTTACAGAGTATCAAATGTGATGTTTAATTATTCTTGACAATTGAATAGCTTTCAATAGGATTTTATGTTGCAGTTTGGGGATTGTAATTTGCATTGGATTGTTATGTTCATTAAGGGACAATACACCCGTTTGTATTACTACCTCACTGTGTTTAGTTTTGTATTTTGGCTGGGTTACCTTCTGTGCAGAGTCTGCACATCCTCCATGTGTCCACAAAGATTCTTGCTGGGTGATCCTGCTTCTTCCCACTTTGCAATGATGTGTTGAAGGTGAACTGGAATTCTTCAAATTTAACAATAGATATCTGTGCAGTGTGGGAGCAAACGTATATAAGTGCATCCTGCAATGAATTGGTGTCCCATACTGGATTAGATCCCCTGTCTTCTGAAAGTGGGTGATAAGGTGGGCTCCAGGTCCCCATGACCCCCAAGTGGATTAAGAGGGTAAATGGAAAATGAATGGGAATTTATTTACTAAGTCATTATCAATATACACTTTACCAAATATAAGGTTGCAGGGAGAAGAAGCCTATCCAGGTAAGAACATGGCCCATGGCATGACCCTTTCAGAACACACACACACACATACACACACACACACACACACACACACACACACACACACACACACACACACACACACACACACACACACACACACACACACACACAGAGCATATTTTAGTATTTTAGTACCATCAGTTCATCTACATTGAAAGAATTAATGAACTCATTGTAGGACACAAACTTCCACTTGGGTTTGCACACCAACACAGTTGACTGCAGTGAGATTATAACCCCATACCTATCTAAGTTTACAGACTACAGATTACAGTACAAATGTGAGAAAAACTTAGTAAAGAATATTTTAGAAGACTTAGTTTAATCTTGAAAACAGAGCTAACATCAAATAACAAAATCCAAGCTATAAACCAATTTGTTCTTCCCGTCCTAACTTACAGTTTTGGAGTGACTGACTGGCCCCAAAACATGTTGGCTAGATTAGACAGAAAAAAAAAGAAGGATGCTTCATGCTCAACAAATGATTGATAAAAATTGTGCATACCAAGATTATATATTCCCCGATCCGAATGAGATATGGGCCTCCTTGAAACTGATTACATGTATCAATCTGCAATCATGGGACTGCATACATATCTACTGACTCACAAGACCCAAATGCTGTGAATGTTTTGAAACATGAGGAGAATAAATCTAAGGTGACTCTCCTGCTTAAACTATTCCTGCTTCAAATGCAGGAATGGTTAAGGAGAGGCGAATTCAAACCAAAAGATGAAAGGTTAATATTGGTGGTCCAAGAAAGTGGGCTACGTACACATTGATTTACAAAGTCCATTGAACATGTGGGAGAAACAGACAAATGTAGGTTTCATAAAACAGAATTGGAAACAGTGGCACACCTTGTTGCTGGTTGTGATATATTAATGGCAGAAGGATTGTATACTGAAAAGTATAATGATGTGGCAAGACTTTTGCACTGGAGATTGTGCAAACATTATGGTATTGAGGTGGCTGAAAAACACTGGAAACATGAGCCACAAAGCATCATAGAAAATGATGAAGCCTATATCACACAGGGTTACCCATTACCAAAAGTTCAAAAGATAAATGTGAGAAAATCAAATATAATGGTCTATGAAAAAAAGGCAAATGTAGCATTGATCATTGAAATCACTACACCCAGTGACTACAGTGTCTTGCGTACAGAGAGACACAAAGTCATAAAATGTCAAGATTTGCAAGCAGAAATGAGAGCAATGCAGATGAAAGATACCCAAACAGTTCCAATAGTAGTAGGAGCAACAGGTCTTATAAAAAAAGAATCTACAATCATATTTAGATATGTTTCCAATACAAGTAACCCTGTACGAATTGCAGGGGTCATTACTGGGCATATTGCTGGTGCTGCGAAGAGCACTTTTGGCTGACATCAAAGATTGAAACAATACTAGTTTCATGAACTTTAATCATTCTTTGCCTTAGGAATGGGATCCATTCCCATCAAGGTATTAGAAACCCAAAAGACTTGGAGAAATTTCATGAACTTTAATCATACTTTGACTTAGGAATGGAGTATATTTTCATCATGTTATTAGAAACCCAAAAGATTTGGAGAAATTAAAAAAGGAATTAGTAAATTGGGAAACAAAGTAAAAAGAATTAAAAGACCACCAAAAAAGAAGAAATAGATACATTTTGGAGAAGTATTTATGAAGATCCTGTGGAACGTAACAAAGATGCTAAATGGATAGAAAAAGTAAAAGAAAGAATAAGAAGTTCAAATGTACAGAATATGAAATGGGATGAAGTAACAGCCAGAGAGATTGAAACAAAGTTAAGAAGGGCTTCTAACTGGAAAATCCCAGGCCCAGATGCAGACCTAACGTCTGACTGAAAAGTATTAACATCTTTGTATAAAGATTTAGCCATGAGTAAGAACTATTTATATGCGAACCTCAAACAGACACTGGCCTGGCTAACAACAGAAAAAACAATGCTCCTACTTAAGAGTAAACCTGCAAGCTACTCTAAAAACTATAGACCAATAACTTGCCTTATATATAAACTATATACTGGAATTGATGCCGACAGAGTTTATAGTCATTTAGAAAAAACTCAATTATGGCAGTAGAACAAAAGGGTAATAAAGCAAAGTCATATAGAACAAAGGATCATTTGTTGTTAAAGTCATAGTGGAGAACTCTAAAAGGGGAAGAATCTAAGTATGGCATGGATAGACTACAAACAAATTTGACAATATCCCACATTCATGGATAAAGAAGTGCTTACAAATTTATAAGATACGCCCTACACCGATAAACTACATCACAGCAACCACGAAACAGTGGTAAACCACTTTACAGTAAAGCCATGATAAAGGACAAATTATTATTCCAGGCATACAAAATTCAAAGGAATATATTCCAGGGTGACTTTCTGTCACTGCTGCTCTTTTGCCTTGTCCTTAACTCATTAGGCCATGGCTATAATTTGGCTTCCAGAAAGCAACAAAGTGTAAAGACTTCTCATCTTCTCTTTGCCATTGATTTGAAACTGTATAGCTGATCAGATGAGGAACTGAAAACACAACTGCAAGTAGTCAAAACTTTTCAGATGATATAAGAATGTCATTTGATCTTGATAAATGTGCAAAAGAAACCTTAAAAGCAGGAAAGCTGCAGCACCAAGAAAACTTCAGTTTGGGACAAGAATGTGATATAGAAGAACTTAAGCAAGAGGGAATGTATAACTATTTGGGAACTGATGAAAAATCAACAATAAAACAAGAACAAATGTAAATAAAACTCAGTAAGAAATATTTTAGAAGACTTAAATTAATCCTGAAAACAGTGTTGACATCGAGGAACAAAGTTCAAGCTATAAACCAATTTGCTCTTCCTGTCCTAACTTACAGTTTTGGAGTGTTTGACTGGCCCCAAAGGGTGTTGGATAGATTAGACAGGAAGACAAGAAGGATACTTCATGCTCATCAAATGATTTATAAAAATCACTGCATACCAAGATAATATATTCCCCATTCTGAAGGAGGTATGGGTCTCCTTGAAATTGATTACATGTATAGATCTGTAATCGTGGACTGCATGCATACCTGCTGACCTCACAAGACCCAAACATAGTGAAAGTTTTAAAACATGAGGAGAATAAATCTAAGATGGATGACTTCCCTGCTTAGTCTAGCAGAAGCATATTGGCATCAAGAGGGAATGGAAAGTAAACCAGAAATAGATAAAAATCAGTCAGCTACTGAATGTGCCAAAAAACAAAAGAAGGTGAAGGATCAGATGAGAAGGCAAGAAATGCAGAAAATGCATAAATATAGCTGCAAGTATAGAAAACTTCTGGAACAGCCTCATGTTAATCAGGGCTGAACACAAGAATGGTTAAGGAGAGATGAATTCAAACCAAAAGATAAAAGTTTAATATTGATGGCTCAAGATAGTGGACTACATACACATTGGTTTACAAAGTCCATTGAACATGTGGGAGAAACAGACAAATGTAAGGTTTGTAATACAAAATTGGAAACAGTCACACATCTTGTTGCTGGCTGTGGTATATTAATGACAGAAGGACTAATAATAAGAAAGGCATAATAATGTGGCAAGACTATTTCATTGGGAATTGTGCAAACATTATAATACTGAAGTAGTTGAAAAGGACTGGAAACATGAGCCACAAAGCATTATAGAAAATCATGAAGCTTATATCACACGGGATCATTCATTACCAACACTTCAAAAAATAGATGCAAGAAAACCGGATATAGTAGTCCATAAAAAGAAGACAGAAGTAGCATTGATTATTGAAACTGCTACATCCAGTGATCACAGTGTCTTGTGTACAGAGAGAGACACAAAGTCATAAAATATCAGGATTTGCAGGCAGAAGTGAAAGCAATTTGGAAGAATGATACCCAGATAGTTCCAACAGTAGTAGGCACAATGGATCTTATAAAAAATAATCTACAATCATATTTAGATATGTTACCAATACATGTAACTTCATACAAATTGCAGAAGGAATCATTACTGGGCACATTGTTGGTGCTGCGAAGAGCACTTTCGGCTGAGATCAAAGATTGAAACAACACTAGTTTCATGAACTTTAATTATTTTTTGCCTTAGGAATGGGGTCCATTCCTGTCATGGTATTAGAAACCCAAAAGACTTGTAGAAATTAGAAAAGGAAACATGAGCTTTTGATGAAAACTCATGAAGACATAAGGAAGACATGCAAATTATGTACAGAAAATACCTCTGCCAACAGCCAGATAGGAAAAACTAAGATTAATAAAGTAACACTGTTAACATTTTCACCAGTGTGCCACCTTTTATATGAATAACTCTGAGGAACTGTGAATATCAAAAGGGTTCCCATAATATTGTTTTCCTCAGGCAGCAATATCAATTGTCATGCTCTGAAGTGTATTACATTACATTGGTGAGGTCATTTCTAGAAAGCTGACTCTGTCACCACTTGCCCTGGTGCTGTGTATGCTAAAATGTTTGGCCAAATTTTTAAAATAATGGGGGCTCATAAAAATTCATTTCAATGCTTGTAAAAAATAAACAATATTCTACCATTTCTTTTACTTTTCTCTCTCACATTTTGAAGGAGTTTCACCACACAAAATGTATTATGTCATTTACACATCTAAATACAGAGTGCTCTTTCATATAAATATTTCCTGTATAATCTCTTTTGAACCAGTGGGAAATGCTAAGGTACTTAATCTTTTTGCAAATTGCAATTTATAAAACAGATTATTTGTGAGTCTTAGATGATTCTTCAGTTTCTGTTTTCTGCAAGGAATGGACATAACCAAAAAGGGAACTATTGTATTAAAGCTTCACACTCTGGCAGTTGGCACAGAGGCTTAAGGCTGTGAACCGTAGTTTCTGAGATACATGGTTTGATTCCCTTATTCCCCTATTTCCTACTCTGTGACCTTGAACAAGTCACTTAACTAGACAATGCTTTCAGGTTATTCCTGAAGAGGGACTGAGTGCTCAGTAAGCTTACTTGGCAATGGCTCCACTTCTGATGTCCCGCTGAAGTTTTCTTCTCATATATTAGCCAGATGTCAATATTCTCCTTCACAGTTTACTTCATAACTTTCTGTCTATCCTGACCTTTGAATATAGGCACAGTTTGCCACCCACTGGCCAGTCAGAAGGTACATTTGATAAAAGAAGGTACATATGGACCTGGATCCCTTAGTGTAATTAATAGTTTTGTTTTTAAGGTAGGTCATGAAAAGAAAGAAGTAAAGCATCTCCCCTGCACTGAATGTCCAGTTATTTTATGCAGTTATTGATCCCTACTCTGTACAACAATCTAACCACCCGAACACCCACTCAAAACTTCATTCCCCAATTCTCACTTACTTTGAAGTGAGTGGCAAAATGGTTTCTATAACTTTGGGTTGTCAGGGATTTTCTTAACGGATGACTTAGCCTCCAAAGCTTATCTGCATGCACGCATGAATGCGGCATCACTTGTGCATGTTTGTTTGCATCATACTCTCTTGCTTGTTTACATACACTGACTAAATGCAAGCTCCAGAGAGAAAGCTGGTGTATCCATAACAAATATTTAGTCTGCATCACAGAACATTTCTACAGTGAAGGATTTTCTCTTCTACCAAATTAGAAGATCTAGCCAATGGACAAAGCTTAACTCATCTTGTTTGGTTCTTTAGAATGCTGATTTTGTTTTACAGATCCTTATGACTGCATTAACAAGCCGGACTTCTAAGCAGCTGCAACTCATATAAAACTCTTCTATAACTCACTCTAGCATGATTTTCCTTCCTTCCTCAAATGGCTGGTCAAACTGACCCTTAAGTTCACTCTGAAGCTTCAGTTATCACTAGCTTCGAAGGAAGAATTCTTTGCTTCTGTACCAGTGACTTGATTTGCAAATGTCAGCCTTCTAAAGGAAGCACTTCAAAAGCAAAAAAAAGACAAAGTTAAGTGTATTTGAAATTTGAGCAAGATATTAGCTATCACACTGCTGTTACCTGTATGCTGCTGTGAAATCCCTCTGATGTGTTCAAGAAAGCTATTTAAATACTGGAAGAATTCAGAAATAATTTAAATTTGAATGTACTCCACGCTTTACTCATAACAATATCTTCATTGCTGGGCACTCGTTCTGCTTTCAGTATGACATACATTTTCTAAATTCCTCTTATCTCAGTGTTCTACCATTGTACACATTTTTTATTCACCAGGAGATTTTGACTGCATTATTCATTAAGCACCACTGTATTATTTACTGGTTTTGCCTTTCTAGCTACATCTCTGATCCTGCTGGCCCATTCAGTGTCTTCAGTCTTTCAGAATCTAAATTCAGTAATATAATATTCAGCTACCTAGAAGCCATTTGCTGCAATCGTTTCCAGCTATCCTTCTGCTGCCAACCAAATGGGATCAAAGTATATATCATTTTTCCTCAGAATAACATCTGCCACCTGGCCAGTGTAACTGACACATTGTGTCCACTGGCATGTGTGAAATATTGCTTTATTTAGTATCTTTTATCAGTATATGGATATGTATAGTGTTACTTCCCTAATAACATATATCATATAAATAGATGCTTTTAATTATTGACCTAAGGAACAGCAGAACCTCTCTTCAATGCACACACGTGCATGCACACACACACACGCGCTTGCACACACACACACACACACACACACACACACACACACACACACGCACACACACAATCAAGATTCTTTGCTGTCTGTGGCAGTTATCCTCTGTTCTGTACACTTATAATCTCATAAGGTTTTAGTTCTTTCAGAGGTGAAAAACAAGGTTTCTGAAACTTTTATTTATAATCCTTTCAATTTATCTAATGTGCCATTCTCTGATAAAATGTTTGACTCACATCTCAGCTGGTTTTATGTGTCTTGAGAAATCTATGGTTGCAATATTGGTTAATTAGAGAAGAAACCTTTTTTATTACTACTGATTACTTTCTCAGCTACTCCCTTAACAAGGCAGTCATTTACAAGAAACCAGGCATTGCAGTCTAGAGCAATGTTATTTGATGACAGTACATAAAATGCTAACTGCAACACTAATAAGCATTAAAAAGTAATTTTGTCAGCATTTATTAACAGTATTAAATGCCTGCCGAGGGAACAGAGAGGTTTCAATGATTCTTTTAAATGAGAGAGATGTTTTCTAACATGTATCCCAGTGTATCCTATATTAGAATGTGTTAAGTTTTTTTCCACCCTTTGCTTATTCACACTTCTGCTCTCTGCTTTTGTTTTGCTAGCCACTATTAAATTGCCCTTTATATATATATATATATATATATATATATACATATATATATATATATATATATATATATATATATATATATATATATATATACCTTCATACCTTTCAATCTTTTAGCACAAAAAAAAATCTGGACAAAGCCAAAAAACAATGGGGGACAAAGCCCAGAAAATAGGGAAAATTTTGAAATATTGCTCTTATAAACTTTGAAAGTTGCTAGAATAAAAGATCTTTTGTTACCATGCATTTGCTGAAGGATTTGAAGTCAGAAACTCAAATGCCTGTCATTTAGTGAATTCAGTCCTTATTGATTTGCTACAAAAATCCAGAAAACCACAAATTTTATGAGGAATGGACCAAAAATTTGGACAGGTGAAAAATATGTATGCCTTGAAAATCAAAAGTTTTTAGAAATGGACAAAATTTGCAAGTTATTTCCTTAATTGCTTGCATACTCTTCAGGAGATCAGAAGCAACATTTCTCTGTCAACCTTAGTCATAATAATTTCAAGACATTTTATTTTGCTTTAAAAAACAGACATTAAAGTTAAAAAACCCAGTGCTCTTTAATTTCTTTACTATTTATCAACTCCTTTCACAATTTAACATGTATAGTCTGCAGACAGGGAATGATCACAAATTAAAACAGAAAGCAACAGGTACCACAGATGGAACCTGAAACCTGATGATCCAGAATGTACTTCTGGTTCTACTACCAGCTGAAATGCCAAGACAGCCAAGTCTTGAGGAATATCCATATTTCTTGCTCTTTATGTACTAAGTAAACTAGTAACAGAGTGAAGTCTGCTGTAATATTTACCATCCTAGAAAGCTGTGTACATATATGGAACACAAAATTCTAACATCTGTTGTTATGATAGGTATAGGATTGTTGCTGACCTTTCCAGGTTGTGTTTGTTTCAGGCATACTGTACTACTGTATTTTCTGTCTCTTTACAGATATACAATTTATAATGTATCACCATATCATTAAGGTGATGCTAATTGAAGAATATTAGGGTCTGTCATACATATGCACTGATGCTAGCTAGTTTATAACTGTCACTCATTTTGCTTTTTCCCTTCTCTGTCACTCTTCCATCTGTCTCTGACACCCAGGATCTTGTCTGTTGACTTACTTTTCACAATTCTCTCTCTGGTAGTGTATTCCAAGGTCCTACAAGCCTCACATGAGATGCTATTGACTTAAACTGGTCTTAAACCTTGTTTTCTCTCTCTCTCTCTCTCTCTCTCTCTCTTTATTCCCAAACTGAGCCATCACCCCTCTGACCCCTGATAATGCTCTGTGCCCATGTCATATCTGCGTTTGTTCTTTTCCAGTGGTAGTGTACTGAAAAGAAGAACAGACATCATTGCCAGTGGTAAATAAGTACATATATACATACATCAGTACATCTGGGCAATCTCTGAGATGAATTCCAAGTCTTTAGAATTTGGCAAGGAGAAGGTAGATGAAATTGAGACATAAGATCTGGAAAAAAGATGAGACACCATAACAACACTACACTACCTGATAGATATAGAATTTCTTAATATAATATCACTCAGGAAACAAGCTACGAATCGTATGAGAAGCAAACAGATCTCAGAAATTAGAGAAATAGTTATGTAGATAAAGGAAGAAATCAAACCTTAAAATAATGAGCCCAAAGAAAAGACAACTGATGGTCTGAGTCATTCAAAGGACACATTATAAGTCACGTGGTAGGTACAGATTCCATAGAACATCAGGAAACACATGTAACATGGAACACTGTTAGTGAACAAGAAGATATTCTAACTGATGGTGTCATATACAGTATGGGGGATTTCAACATATACAATTACACACAACATCAGGTCAACATCGAACATTTCAAGATATTTTCGAAAGGAATGAAATATATACCCAAGAGAAGATTTAACCTGGTGGATACTTTAGTAGAATTCAAACTATACATGAGAAAGTTAAATTTAGGTTTATTCTTTCACAATACAGGGGATTATGTAACAACAGTTTACATAAAAGAAGTGACTTCACACCCCCGATGCATAACACTCTAGCCACTTTTGATAAAGTAGTGACAAAGAGAATCTATGATTTATACAACAACACACAAAGGGTTAAGTTTAACAACAATTAGAGTAGAGAAGAAGACACTGCACTTCGAGAATTATGTGAATCTCACAATATCCAGATAATGACACCGGACAAGGGAGGGGAAATAGTCTTATACGATGTAGATGAATATACACAGAAAATATATGATATATTAAATCAATCTGGTAAATAAGAGACATCTTCACCTTAATCAAATTAACATACCACATAGAAGAATTGATCTATTTTTAGAAGAATATTTACTGGATGAACGTATAGACACAGATATATACAGATTTTTGAAGGTCAACAACCCGGTTTTAGCCACCATAGTTAGCATACCTAAGATACACAAATGTATCTCCAATCCACCTTTTCGACCTATCATATCTGGAAGTAAGAGTAAAACATTCCCATTCAGAAAAGTCATTGATCAGTGGTTAAAGCACATATACCAGAAGGTCCCTCATTTAATTAAAGACTCTTTGGACTTCTTGGAAAGATTTAAAGCAGAATTATGGGATAGCAATCTTATATTTCTGACTATAGACATAATTGATCTATTCTCTTGCATTCTTAAGATGGATGGTATGATGAGATTCACTAACAGTGTTAATAAATATTCACAACTCGACTGGGATAGAATTGACCTTATATCTGAATTCATGAATCTAGTTTTGGACAACAATTACATATATTTTGAAGGTGAATACTACAAACAGTCACAAGGCATAGCTATGGGGGCAGCTTGTGCTCCCATTTATGCCAGTCTAGTGCTATTAGACTGGGAAGAAGAGTTCATTATTGGTACCCACTGGAAGGAATATATAGTGTGTTATGTCCGATTCTTGGATGACATGTTTTTGTTGTGGAAAGGAACAGACGATTCTATAGTCCAATTTGTAGATTATTTAAATCATAAAAGCCCCTACTTGAAATTTACTCATGATTTTAGTAGGAAGGGTATAAATTATTTGGACACATACACCTTCAGTGATGGGTACAGTTTCCAGTCCAGAATTCATAGGAAAGAAACTTTTTGTAACTTTTATCTTGAATACTCCAGTAATCATCCCCACACTCAGAAAAGAAGTATCCTCAAAGGGCAGTGTATTAAGGCAGCCAGAATGACCACCCTTCGGGAAGATATGGTCAAGGAAATTAAATTTATTGGTGAACTGTTCAAGAAAAGGGGATACCCTGACAATTTAATTAATGACATCACAGGATATGTGACCAGAGAGTGGGGGAAGAAATATGTTCCCCTCCTGGGTAATACCACCAACACCCAGGGTATAAAGGATAACCAATCAGGTATTACTGGATTTCATAGGGCATATATATGGAGTTTAGTCCATTTATAGGTGAAATCAAGAACATTATACAACAGAATTGGAATATATTAACCAGCGATGAAGCAGTGTATAGCAGACTTGGAGACAAACCCACATTTGTGTATAAAGCAGGGGTGAACATCAAAAGGATGATTGAATCTAAAACATCAAATATGAGAGCTACCTCAACTGAGAAATTGGAAGGAACTACAAAATGTGGGCATTGTAACCAATGTCATGCCATCATGGAAGACAAACAGATGTGTTTGGAAAATGGAATCAGGAATAAAATTAAATTTAAGAGAGGGAACTGCCAGACCCAACATGTTATATATTTGGGGAAATGTATCTCATGTCCTAGTTATTATGTTGGGAAAACAGATAGAAGATAGATATGACCATCTTTATTGTATCAAAAGAAAGGACAAAAACAACACTCTATATATACATCTAGAAGATAGTAATGGATGTGAGACTTTTAAGTTTGCTATATTGAAAGTTGTTAGGAACAACCCAAGAGGGGGTAATATCAAAGCCATATTAGGGGAGAAAGAAATCAAATGGCTCAGGATTAAATTAATATATACCCACTAAACCTCTTATTAAGGTATAGTTCTTTTCAATTTCCTTTACTACATTACATCTGTAGTACCAATTCTATACATGTATACACCAGCTGGTAGAAAATATTGTAGAACCTGAATAATAGACAATTACGGTCACTATACATTACGACTGAGTAACCATACACTATCATATGTAGACTTAGATTCAGTATTTATGCTAAGATGAAATCTATGGAAGCATATATTTTAGTGCTGTCACTAGAACTAATTTATTTAAGAGCATTAGTTATTTCATTTTATTCACATTGTATGAGCATTACAACAGTTTTTAGTTTATAATAATAACAGGATATATAGTTGTTATAGAAAGAATGACTGTATTTGATTTTTAGATGTCTCTTGGAATACATGTAATTTGTGCATATACATATTTTTGTGTTTATGTTCTTTTAAAACAATCACAGTCTATAGTAATTATTTAATTGTTTTTAGCAAGGGCAGGAATTTACCAGTACAAAAGGGGTTGACACAATAGATGAGTGTTCTGATGAAATCTACGGACAGTAGACGAAAGCGTTCAACCTGTATTCTTTGTACATTACATTAAATAAGATTTTAACCAGTTGGAACGTGACATTTATTTAATCTTGGAACCATTTTCTGTGTTTCATTATTTGGTAAATTAGAGACATAGTTATGTAGATAAAGGAAGAAATCAAACCTTAAAATAATGAGCCCAAAGAAAAGACAACTGATGGTCTGAGTCATTCAAAGGACACATTATAAGTCACTTGGTGGGTACAGATTCCAACCTTAAGAGGAGGAAATGAACATGAACATTTTAAATGAATCCTTCAGACAGCAATGAAATGTGGTGCATTGTTTTGGGTGGGGAACTTAAATACGTTAAATGCTAATGGGACCACTGTGTGAAAATTCCTCCTATTCAAGTAATGAGATTGTGCTGCATGTGCGGAAATAGTCTTTTTCACAAAGTGCCACAGCTTCAGGCTTTACAATATTAACCAAGTGATATAAGAGACATATCAGTCACACATCTGTACCCAGATCCATTGTTAACCACATCAAATAGCAAGCTCATCATTAACCCATTTTGGGTTAAAATAATGGTTAAGGCGTTTACCTCACTGCCACAAGGAATAGGGTTTGATTCTCATCTTTGAAAGCAATTTGGCTAGGCTTAAAATGGCCCACAAGGGCAGCTAGTCTAGTACTTACCTATCAGCTTTACTGGAAAAGCTCATCCAGACTCTGCCACAACTTGCTGTGAGGGGAAAGGCTAGTTTGTTTTTGCTTTCTTGCATTTTGATGTGCTTTATTGCCTTCTTCTGTTTTGTATATTGTAATTAATTTTCTTTACATTGTGTTTTACTTATATTTTGCTTTTAACTGCATATTTAAACTAGGAAAGAGACCACAGCTGTGTCTCTTGTGAGTAACACAGAAATTAATTTATCCCACCCTCTCACCGTGATGCTGATGTGTTTTTAATTGTAATTGTCTTTCTAGTTGCCTTATTTTAATTTGATCACGTATCTCCTTCCTTCTCCTCTTTCATTGGCTATTGTAAACACAGAATTATCACTTTTCTTCAGATATTTAAATTTGTTGGCCATCCCTCTGTATTTCATATACCCAGAATACAACATGCCTACCCCTTACAATTTATATTGCTCTTTTAAAATTAGTGGCTCTCCACTTAGATAGCTAAATCTTAAGTTACCCCCTCTTTCATATATAACTGCACAGTGAACACTACAGCTCTTAATATAGCAAACCATTTTTTTCTATCTTATCTTTAAAATCTGCAACATCTATTCCAAGTCCACCAATTACTGGAGAGCCCACATTCTGTCTCTTGGTAATTATTTTGAGATTAGTGCTCCTGTTTTGCTCCTGGTGAGAGAAAGAGCATAGGAACATTATTTTCTGTAGACTGCTGATCACCAGAAAGCCTAATAACTGCTTCATATGTATCATCTTTCAGTTTGTGCTTATATTTTGTTCTTTGTGAGAGAAGGAGCAGAATGCATTGATTCCAAACTTTCTCAATGGGCGCAAATGTGTTTGACTTTCCTAATTGGTCGGATTGCTATTCAAGGCAACTACCAGGAAAAGGCTAGAACAAACCTACAGCCCCTTCATCTGGGATTAGATTGTGGATCACCAAACAGGCTGTGGCCTGCTTCTCATCTTGGGATTGGTGCTAATATTTTGCTTCTGGTGAGAGAAGAAGCAAAGGAGAGTTGTATCCCAGCACTGTGAAGCTGTAGCGAGACCAACACCAGTAGTAGCCATGCAGTAGCCATTCAGGTGACTCCCCTCTTTTCATCATTCTTTACAAGCTAGTTCTCTCTTTTCAGTAACTACTGCTTGCTTTCCTCATGTCTAACCAAACTTCAGAATATCTGCCTAAATATTTCATCCATAAATCATCAGGGTCTACTTATTAGTTTCACCTCAAGTGTTTGGCAGAGCCCAATACAGACATAGCCATCCCGAGTGACATTTTTCCTGCAAAAGCACAACTGAAATTTGACCATTCCTTAGTTGCACACAGCACAACTAGTTTGCAGTGACAATCACTGCTCCCAGAGTTGCAAACCAGACACTCCTGGCATTACATTATATTCTGACTCCAGCTGTGTAATCAGTAAAAAAGGGTCTGCTTGGTGGATATTGGCATCCTGAGCCAATGCAGAAATTGTCTCATATTTACTGACAATTAGTTCATTCTCAAACAAACTGATGTGGTATGTGAGAGCTATATTTACACAATGTCACTGGAGGCAAAGATCTAATATAAAAGTACTCCTAATGTCAGTAAGGCTGTCAGTAGTACACATTCTGCACCCATCACACACAATTCAAAGCAGACATATAGACCCACATCTGCTGAGGCACTTATGTGTAACCTTCCTAAACCACAAAGACCTCTTAGACAAAGTATACATAACAAATACCCTCAGCAGCACTGAATGCACTTTTTCGAAACAACACCCACATCAATATATACAGCCACATTTCATGAATCCTGTACTTCTAAGCCCATAAGGCAAGACACCACAGAATCAAGCATTCTGTTCATTTGACACTCCTTTGTGAAACACATTGCTGTCCCTCTCACCAAGCTGAGTAAGGAGAAAATAACAGCCCATTATTTATCAGGGGCCACGATTCGCCACATTATGCATGCATTCCAGTCACTGGACCAGAAGTACCAGTAAGACACAGTCATAGTCCATGTGGATGTAAATGAGATGAGATGTACATCCCTAGACTGTATAAAGAGAGACATCATGAAGCTCTCAGAATATGTGTCCCAAGCTGATATAAGCCTAGCACTGAGCAGCATTACACCTTCTTCAAGGATGATGCCACAATACCAACAAAAGATGACTGATTTTAATAATTTACTTAGTTTCTGGTGTCATTCTAAGGGGGTGCAATATTTGTCAGCATGGAAGGAGATGGTCAACAGACAATGATGCTTTGCCAGGGATGGTCTGCATCTCTCCCCTCTAGGCTTTTTAATAATAGCTAAAACATTGCCTGCCCTCATAGTGCCTTTTTAGGCAATGTCAA
The DNA here is from genome assembly GCF_019279795.1 of Protopterus annectens. Taxonomy (NCBI): domain Eukaryota; kingdom Metazoa; phylum Chordata; order Ceratodontiformes; family Protopteridae; genus Protopterus; species Protopterus annectens. The sequence goes on along the minus strand of NC_056733.1, from coordinate 1,163,275,454 downwards.
ACTTAAACTACTTCTGATATAGCAAATCAAAACCAAGGAAATCTAAATTTGTTACTGCTCAGTGCTAAGAGTCTAAACAAAAAACTCCATTCCCTAGAATCTCTCTTTACCCCAGAGAATGCTAACGCCTGTGCAGTCACTGAGACATGGTTTAGCACACTAGCAGTGCAAGGTTATAATGCCTCCCACACATTTACACCAGCTATTACACAGACAGGGGCTAAAGGAGGAGGTGTCTCCATTTACATAAAAAATAAATATACCTCAAGGCTGGTCAAACAAGACAATGTACTTGAGCTTTTCCATGTTCAAATCACCATAGGCAAAATCCCACACCACTTCTTTACAAGCTATAGATCCCCCTCTATGACCCAGAAAACCCATACCATGTTTTTAAACTTATAAAAAGCGGCTTCCACCAAAACGAGTGGATAAAATTCTTCTTTAATAAAATGTAGTTCTTAAAAGCATTCAAAAAAAGTCTCAGGCCAAAACCAGAAGAAATGGATAAGTGCTTTCAGTGTATAACCTTCATCAGATCTGTTGAGTCAGGCTCCCTTTAAAGGTGTTTTTTTCCTTTGTTTATGGATGTTTTTAAACTTATTGGAAACACTCAACATCCAACCCAATACCATATTTATGGGTGACTTTAATTACCCCACTATTAACTAGGAATCATGTATGACACCAAATGTAGAGGCACAGAGATTCCTGGATTTTGTAAACACAAACTCCATGGATCAGATTGTCAATACAACAGCTACAGGTACAACCATAATGGATCTGGACCTCAGTAATATGGGAGACTGCTGCTCACCCACCACTGTAATGTCTTCCCTGGTAGGATCAGACCATAAAATAGTCTCCTTTGAAGTAAAAATAAAACATGGACCCCCAGCTAAACCTGGAATATTCAGGAACTACTCTAAGGCTAGCTTCCTACTATTAAGTGAAAACATGGCAAAATTTTAAATTCCCATAAACCCTGAGAACAGTGCTGCTTACATGAAACTTTTCACAGAATTCCTATAGAAGCACGTTAATAGCTGCATAGAAGCAGCTGTACCCACCGGGAAGAAGTAAAGAACGAACTGAAAAAAACAAGCCACTGTAGTGGAAATAAAAAATAAATAGGCTGTTTAACAGAAGGAAGAAAATCATGGCAAAAAATAGGAGGTGCAGCACCCAGCAGGATAAAAGCACTCTTATTAAACTAAAAATACTACTTAAAGGACAAATAAAGTCTACCAAAGCCAAATTTGAGGAAAATTTGGCATCTCAGGCCAAGGACAACCACACGGCATTCTTTAGGAATGTCCACAGCCTCAAAGGCAATACACAATTATGTGCAGACCTCTTTGCTAATTGAGACACCTATACTGAGCCAGAAGCTATATAAAACCTACTGGCCGACAAATTCAGCTCCAACTTTACCCCTCTCTCCCCCCCTCAGCCTTTCCTCAGGAAATATCATCAAATATTAACCCCCCCCCTCGCAGCCTGAAAATGGTTCATCTCCCAAACCCCTGCTTACACTTGTCAAGGTTACAAGAACTTGTAAGAGATTTGAGATGCATGGCTAGGCTTAAAAAGACCCTTGTGGTTGTTAGCTTACTAAACATCTGTGAAACTATGAACCTATGAAAGGAGTGTTCAGCAGACAGTTAGCACTACAATATCTTTAGGAAGAGCAGTCTTTGGTCTTTTACCCCAAAACATAGTGGACAAAAATATTAGAAGTGGAAGTGAGTATATACTTGGGAATCAGCAAAGGGGTGGGAGGATGACATAATGGTTAAGGTGCTTATTACCTTAAAGACACAAAGTGCATGGTTCAATTCTCACATGGGGTAACTAGCTAGGCTTCAAATAGCCCAAAAGGGCAGTTAGCCTAGTATGAAGCTATGAACTACCAGGAATGTGATCCAAATGAAACATGGCAATTTTCACTGAAAGAGGGCCCCTTTTTCAGTGAAAATCTTTAATAAATGCAGCTTGGAAATGTTCTTAGATGACTTAGTAGCCTGGTTTTCAGGTAAAATGTCTCTCTGCATAAGTTGCATAAATGTCTTTTCTCCTCTCCATTCTACCACTAACAGATTCCCAAGCCACTAAGGCAATTCTGGTCACCCAGGTCATATTCAGGGTATTAATAATATTCAAAATATGTTTCAGCTGATATCCCATTGAATTTTGTGACTGCAAACTAATTTGACAGAAAGCTCTGGATCCACGTATTTGATTATTTCTTCACAATGCATGTATTAGTTGACAACCCTGATATAGTACAGTGAAAATGTTTCCATGCCCCTGGGGAAAATAACTTTATGGTAGTTATTTTTCTTAAAGAAGAAAAAGGTAACATAGCAGCACTCAGAAGATCAGGAATTGTAAACCCAGATGCCATTAATTTGTCATTTTTTTTTCTGTACAAGAGCACAAGGTCCTACATAATCTGCAGATGTTTACATTACTGAGATGAAAAGAGTCAAAGTCTATAAATTTAGTTTGTTACTTATTATCAGAAGCCGTGGATTTTACAGAACAAGTAAATATACTGTTGCAGAGTTCAGATAAGACAAATGGAAGCATTACAAATAATAATTCAAAAATGAAAAATAAAGGGGTAATGTGTTGCAACTTAGAAAAACTGTATCAACTGAGAATGTACTGAATAAAACATGACTGACAGTAGAGGAAAACTTATCCTGCTTTTAATAAATTTTGTATAATCTGTGCTCAAAAAGGACATTTTTTCTAAGGTGAGTAAATGGGGAAAAAGTTATGTTCAAAAGAATATGTATGTTGATAAATGAAGCATAAAAATGAGATGCATCAACAAATTGCTCTGGTGAATATGCTGTTAAAGGAAAAAGATTTGATACTATGAAATATGAAAATGTTTCTGTGGCATCAGAAGGTGCATGGAGACAGAAAGGCAAATCAAGTTGGAAAGCAGTGATGGAAATTAATAAGAAGAATACTGCATTTCAAAAAGGCTCAAGTACAAAACATAAACGTCTGCCTGAAAATACTTCTGATGCACTGGGGTAACAGGTGCAGAACACTGTGTTGAATATACACTTCTAACATATGCTGCCCACTGGACACCACCACTAGGTCAAATATTGATGATGGAATTGCAACCCATATAACCTGCGATTGATTATCAGCTTAGGAAGCTGAAAACGTTGGGGAGGGATAGATGATAGATGCACAACTTGTTAAGGCATGCTTACTTGGGATTCAGGGTTTTTGAGGTTCTTCCCGTTCCATTGAGCTGGCACTTCAGGGGAGTAGTCTAGGCTGTGCTACCAAGAACATGCCTCAAGGAGAAGAGACATGGGTGGGTCCACCCAAGCTGATGTGGTAACCCATGTAGAGATATGTCATGGAATGAGCATACCTCCTTATGAGGGGAACAGGCTGTCCCTCTGCAGTGACACAAAACCCATATTGACACCAGGTGGAGGGGTTTGGGCAACAAAATAAAGCTGTCTAAATGGCTGCCAGGATTAGGCCAGTCAGTCATGGGGAGATGATGGCTAACAGTCAGTGGGCACCAAAAAATTATTTTCTGAACAAGTCTCTCACTATCGAAAAAAACACAATTTAAAATCATCTCTCTTAATAATACAACCTTTGAAGTCACTTCTCATAGCAAATTATTAGGAATGGTAGGAGACAATAATCTTAAATTTGACCTGCATATACAAAATTGTATAAAACAAACTCACAAAAAAATAGCGATGCATTACATAGCCAAAAGCTTTGTCACCACTGGAAGTAAAACTGCAGTTACCCCCCCCCCCAATACACACACACACACACACACACACACACTACTTTATGGTGCTCCCAACCTTACTAACTTCCAGTCATCACAAAAAGTAAAACTTGAACAATGTTGTAATAAAGTGGCAAAATTTACAGCAAATGCCCATTTCAGAACCCACCACTGTATAGTACTAAAAAGGCTAAACTGGTTAGAGCTACCCCATAAAAATTGCCAATCGTAAACTAAGGGTTATGTTGCTAAACACTAGGAGTCTAAACCAAAAACTGCACACCCTGGAAGCACTGCTATCATTGGAGGATGTAGATGTCTGTGCAATCACAGAAACCTGGTTCAAGGCTTCAGAGAGAACACCAGCCTTGCAAGGCTACAGTGCCTTCCACACCTTCATACTGCAAAACAAATGTGTGAGAACCCCAAAGGAGATGGTGTTTCTATATATATTAGAGATAAATTCACATCCTGACTAGTTAGGCAGGACAATTCTATGGAGTTACTCCAAGTTCAGATTACTGTCAGTTAGAACCCCATTCAAGTCATAGCTAGTTATAGATCCCCCTCCATGAATCCTGATGCATACGAGCCTACTTGGCCAACCTGGAGTCAATCTAAATATTGCCAAACACTATGGTCATGGGGGAATTTCAATTATCCCACCATCAACTGGGAAACCTACTCTAGGCCTAACTTACTAGAGCAAAAGTTCATTGACTTTGTTAACTCAAATGCCCTTGAACAAATTGTTCAAACACCAGGAAGTGGAACAAGCATACTAGATCTGGTCCTCACTAACATGACAAACAGATATACCACCACAACTGTCAGATCCTCATTAGTTAAATCTGACCACAAATCAGTCACCTTTGAACTGGCACTAACACCAGAATTCACAGAGTACAAAGTCAGACTAAAAAACTTCACCAAGGCAAACTATACCCTCCTAGGGGAAGGTATAAAAACATTCTAAGCCTTACCCCCAGCTGGAAGGGGCAACTAGACCAAAGTTTACACTAAAGCACTGCACAATCACTTGTATAAATGTGTAGACTCAGCTGTTCCAGAAAGAATCAAAGCCAGATCCCCAAGTAAAAACAAGTTGCCCCGGTGGACATCCAGTAACAACAAACTTTACAACAAATGCAGAAAGTTGCTGTCGAAGAAAACTAACGCAAGGCCCCAACAATGGAAAAGCACCCTCCTCAGCCTCAACAGACAAATAAGGCAACATGTCAAATTCTGTAAGGGTAACTTTGAGAAAAACTCAGCAATCACAGCTAAGGATAACTATAAGGCCTTTTATAGTTAAGTGCGGAGCCTAAATGGTAGGACCAAGCATGTGCAGAATTAGTAACTAATGGTATCACACACACTGATCCCGCAGAGATAGAAAATCTACTCCCTTATCCCCTCCAAACTTATCAAAAACCATGCCCCCAACTTTCTCCCCACCCTATATATCCAATGAGCAGGTCAGTAAAGCCTTGTTTAAGGCAAACAATACAGCCTCTTTGGGGCCAAATGGCATCCCAGGCAGTCTTTAAAACAAACTAAAACATGAACTAGCATCACCATTAAGTACCCTATTTAATCATACCCTAACCACAGGCTACATTCCTGCAGAATGGAGAACAGCAACAGTTATTCCCCTCCACAAAGGTGGCTTAGCCACAGACCCAGGGAATTATAGACCCATAACTGTGACCAACCTCATCTGTAAGGGCATGGAACGTATTATCACGGACATCATAAATAAAGACATAAGCAACCTCCAAACCCTGGATCTGACCTAGTTTGGCTTCATCAAAGGCAGATCCTGCCTGTTAAAGCTGGTAGATTTCTTTGAAAATGTGACCAGGCCATTGACAAGGGCAAATCTGTGCACATAGCATACCTCTACTTGGCCAAGGCCTTCAACACAATCTTACACTCAGGCATTACCAATAAATTTAGCAAACTGAATGTAAACTCCTTTGTTGTATGATGGCTTGCCAAGTGGCTAACAAACCAGTCACATAATCAAAATGGTTGACTCCACATCAACTAGCAGACCTGTCACTGGTGGGGTGCCACAGGGGTTAGTTCTGGGCCCCCTACTGTTTGGTATACACTCTTCAGAAGCCAAAACTAAGGGGCTGTGACTGACCAAGTTTGGGGATGACTGCAAACTGGGTGCAATTATCGAATCCCCAAATGATGTCAGTATACTTCAGGAGGATCTTACCCGACCAATGACTGGTGTCTTAGTCACGGTCTCAAACTAAATGCAAATAAATGCATCATTATTCCCTTCAGTAAAAACAGTATCCCTTCACACTATCAAATTAACAATACCCTATGCATTTACAAAGTGGTAAGAGATCTGGGATCACAAGTAGACTGGGACCTTAACTTTGACCACCATATGTCTACTGTATTAAAGGAGGCTTTCTACATAACAAACTTGATTAGCAAAGGCATCTCCTTTAGAACAAAAAACATAACCCCTCTGTACTCATCACTAATTAGGCCCATAATTGAGTATAATGCCCCTTTTCGCATGCACCATGCAAAGCAACTGCAGCAACTGAAGAGACCTCCAAGATTTTTAACAAAGAAGATCAAAGGACTCCAGCACGTGCTTTACACAGACTGACTAAAGTACCATTCACTATACTCAGTATTGTATGGACTTCTTAGGGGAGACTTATCCCTGGCTTACAGAGCAATCTCCGACCCAAACCTAATGAATTTGCTGCACATCTGTAAATCAAACAGGACTAGAGCACCTGTTCCAGGGAACTAAATATGGCCTGTGACTTGAATAGGACATGCTGGATGGGCAGATTTGTCTCCCAGTGACTGACACATTTTTGGAATAGACTGACAGTTCATGTGAAGCAGAGCACCTCTATGACACTGTTCAAAAGGAACCTGGACAAGTGAATGGGGCACTGCAAATTCTTACCAGGGATAGGGCCCACACCCCTCCTAGACATGGGCAGTCATTACTAAATATAATCATGGGTATAGACTAGTGTATCATTGGTATTATATTGGGATGAAACAGCTAGGCTTGAAATGACCCCCAGTTCAATATCTAGTAACCTCTTATGATCCTAAGATCCTATGATCCATATACACAGCTTCTTACCACCTATAAAATTATCTGGCATCCATCTGTTTGCCCAGCACTAAATACCATTCTACACAACTATGCTCCCAATTGGTAATTATGATCCAATGACCAAAAATGTCTGTCTGTCCACAAACCTTTACTGTTAGGCATTGTCTGTACTCATACCATGTTGCCATGGCCTGGAATCCATTACCTGTATCCATCAGGTCAGTACTCCTCCAGTACTTTGTAAACATTCTTAAAGACTTCCAAGCCAAAATCTGGCTTTGCCCTTGTTCAAGCTCAGGATAAACTATATACCTAAATATTAACCATTACTTGATCATACCTTGCACCTCATTACTCTCCCTTCTTCACTCACTTCCTTACTTTGATCAGTTTTTCTGCCCTGACTCTTTTCCTAAATATACCATAACCCGTTTTTTTTCTCTTGCTTAGTATTACAGTTCCTGCTTGTATTATACTAACTTACCTTTAATTTCTGTATAAACAGCAACTATTTCTGTAAATATTAAATCATTGTCATGTAAGTTGTATGTATTCTTAACCAGTATTTTCACATTATTTCTAATTTGGTATAATTATTTAACTGTACGTTTTGTATTATTTTTGAAAATTTTAAAATTATTGCCCTTATAATCTTTTTGTAATACTTTGGAGATTTTCTCCCGGGCCACAACTGAAAATGGGCTCCTACCTAGGCAGATTTTCCTGGGAATCATATGTCAGTAAATAAATAAACAAACAAATAAATAAATAAAGTAATATAAAAATAAGATGCATAAGTTTTTTTAGATTACTACAGTAAAAATAGTTAATTTTAGTATTTCAGGTCATTTGGGTCCTAAGTATGGTATGGTAAAACACATTCCCTGGAATTTAGTAAATTCCATGTCGACGTGAAGCCTACACGAAGTTTACAAATGTGTGCAGTGATGCACTGAAAGCAGGAGCACTAATTACATATTCATGCCATGCACAGTGTTTAAACATAAATAAGAGTGCTTTCATGGCTGGCAGCAGTGTTGCCAGGCAGAAAACTGTATAAAGCAACATACATAGCAATCCGGTTTACATCAGACCACAGTCGCTTAGTGTGTTTGTGCGGAATGCCACAATGATCACCAGGGCTTAACATATACGTTTCCATAACTTTCAATCTCTTAGTGCAAGAAATCTGCACAAAGCACAACATAACAGGGGGACAATGACCATAAATAGTGACAGATTCTACATATTTGCATGTTTAAACTTAGAAATGGGATAAAGTAGCAAGGTTTGTATTAAGTACGTTTTCTGAAGGATTTGAAGTCTGAAACTCAAATGCATGCAATTATTTAGTGACATCAGTCCTGATATCATCCCAGTGATTTGCTAGAAAACCACAAACTTTATAAGGAACAGAATAAAAGATATAAGGCACAATTCTGGCATACTGTGGAAATCAGGATAGTTGAGAGGTATGAATGTATATGGTTCAAACACAGTAGAGAATAGTGGAGGGGACTGTGAATTCCCATTCCTAGCAGTCTGTACCAATGTTGTGTAAATGTTCTGTTAGGGTACATGGACTGCCATGTAAAATAAACAGTCAGGGGAAGTGTGTGAATTGAATAAGGACACACAGATGACTTGTAGAAACAAACACAAGGAAAGAGAACAGGTGAAAAAACTTAATGTACAGCAGATGAGGGCATATCAGTGGAAGGCAGTTGTAGCAGTAACATCAATCACATCTCAATATAGTACAGTAGGGACTGAACAGTTAAAATGTTCATTATGTAACTGTCACACAAGGTGACATAACAATGGGAAGATGTTTCTGTGAGATAAGTATCCTTAGATGAACAATGCAGAGGACATCTATCAGGGATGATCTATACAACTGGAGTAGGGTACATTTTGTGTAGCTGTGCAAACTGATTTGGCTGGATATGAGTGCAATCTCAGCAGAGTTCTCCAGTAAATGGGACACAGATAAAGGCTCATGGACAACATTAAGAGAAGCATGCACAATCATGGACAATATTAGAATAATACCACCAGTAATCCCATGTCTCTGACATAACATATGTGATTTAGAGTGATCAGAGATGGTTCTGCACAAACCAACTATTATGACATGCCTGAACTCTATGACGGTAATCACATACACTGTCATAGGTTCATAGGTTCATATGTAGGTACTAGGCTATCGGCCCAAGGGCCTACGTAAGCCTAGCCAGCAAGGTACCATAGCTTACGCCACCCAAGAAAGTTATTTTCCTGTGCCACTGTCCAGCAGAGACACAGAAGTGATCCCAGGGTGTATTTCCTATTTCCCATCCACTCATCAAGTTTTTTCTTGAAGAGTGCTAATGTAGAACTTTGCTTGACATAGATGGGTAGCTTGTTCCAGAGTCTAGGAAGTCTCTGGGACAGGAATCTATCCCTCCAGCATGTCCTGTTTATTGTGGTGACAAGGTTTATGACCGTAGCTTGGAGGGATTGGGATTTCTTTAGGTGTAGCATGTCCAAAAGCTCTGGGTTTGACATAGCTTTATATGTTAGGCAGAGATCACCTCAGAGTAGGCGATATGCTACTGAGTAAAGCTGGAGTTTTTTGAGGTGGTAAGTGTAGGGCATTTGTTTGAGGCCAGTAATCCTCTTTGTGAGGTACTTCTGTGGCCTTTCCAGCTGCTGCAGATGTCTTGTGAGGTACATTCCAAAAGGGGTGTTGTACTCTATAATGGGTCTAATGAGTGACGAGTAGAGGGGAACAATGACCGCTTTTTTCCTGGATGAGAACCCTTTTATGATGAGGTGTGCCACGTAGAAGGACTTCCTGACTACTGTGGCGATGTGACTATCAAAGGAGAGACTACTATACACCTGGGTCCCAAGGTCTCTTATCAGTCAATTTGGTGTTAAGTAGATTGCTGCCTATGTGGTAGTTCATGGGTGCAGAGTTTTTACCAAAGGGGATGACACTGCATTTTTTGGCATTGAGCTTGAGGCCATGGCTCTGACACCAGGCATCTGTCTCAGTGAGGCCCTTCTTTAGGATGTCCACATCATTTGGGGACTTGACAATGGCTCCTAGTTTGCAGTCATCTGCGAACTTCATCAGCCAGAGGCCTTCTGTGTTAGCCTGTACTTCAGAGAAGTAGATACCAAACAGGAGAGGTCCCAGGATGGAACCCTGTGGTACTTCACTTGTCACTGCCTTGAGGTCAGATTTGGAGTCTGCAACTTTTACAGTGTGAATTCTGTCAGTGAGCCAGTTGGCAACTCATCTTGTGACATAGGGATTTATACCTAGTTTAGTGAGTTTAGCTATAATTCCGGAATGGGGGATGGTGTTGAAAGCCTTGAAGGTCAAGATAGGCTGTGTGAACCACCTTGCCCTCATCCACGGCTTTGTTGACTGCCTCAAAGAAGTCGATCAAGTTCAAGAGGCAAGATCTGCCTTTCACAAACCCAAACTGGGTGGGATCCAGAGTTTGGAGGTTACCAATGTCTTTGTTTATGAGTTTCATGATGATACGTTCCATGGCCTTGCAGTCTAGGCTCGTCAGGCTAATAGGTCGATAGTTCCCATGATCAGTGGTGGCTCCCCCTTTGTGGAGTGGGATAACTGTTGCTGTGCGCCATTTGGTGGGCACAAAGCCTGATGTGAGGCTATTATTGAACATGGTGCTTAAGTGGGGAGCCAGTTCGTTCTGAAGTTCGTGTAAACTGCAGCCTGGGATGTTGCCCGGTCCCATGGATGCTGTGTTTTTGGCTTTAGAGAGTGCAGCTTTTACCTGCATAGTTGTGATTACAGAGACTCTGCATTCTTCCTGTATAGATATGGGCCCTTTAGGGGGTGAGAGGGGGGTAAAGTTAGCACTGAACCAATCTGCCAGGATGTTGGCAATATCAGTTGGTTCTGTAATTTTCATGCCTTTGTGCTGCAACTCAGAGCAGATCTGGGTGTTGCCATCTAGATTATTGACATAGATATTGAAATCGCCCATTATTAGGGTGTTTAGTTGAACCCTAATATTTTCCAGTACATCAAGAAAAGAGGAGTGGGAATCCTGGGGCATGGTGGGGGATCTGTAGCAAGCTACAATTTGGATTGCAGTTTTGCCCAGAGTTAGTTGCACTTGAATAACCTTGGATGCATTATGCTGAGCAACTAGCCTGGAGGTGTAGATATCCTTACTGAATATGGACACACCTCCACCTTTGGTGTTCCAGTCCAGGTTACATGGCCGAAAAGTGTAGCATGAGTTATAGCCTGGTAGTGCAGGGGTGCTCTCTGGAGCCTTGAACCAGGTCTCATCACTGCACAGATGTCGATGTTCTCCATTTTAAGGGTGCTTCAATTGAGTGCATTTTGAGATTTAGACTTCTAGCATTGAGTAGCATTGCCCTCAGTTTTTGCTTGCCTGTATCTGTTACGGTGGTGAATTTGTCATTTGAACCTTGCCTAAAAAAGGCACTATAAGGGGCGGCAAGAGCCTTAGCCAGTAACCAGAATCCCAGGGACGACAGTGCAGGCCATCTCTGGCAAAGCCTCATGGTCTGTTGACCATATCATCCCAAGCAGACAGATACTGGATCCCCTTAGAATGACACCAGAAGCTTAGCTAATTGTTGAAGTCAATCATTTTGTCCTTGTATTGCGGTATCATTCTGGGCGATGGCAGAATGCTACTCAGGGCTAGGGTCATACCTGCCTGGGCTACAAGATCGGAGAGCTCTTCCATGTCTCTTTTCATGTAGTCCAGGGAGGTACACCTCAGGTCATTCACACCAACATGGACAATGACATAGTCATATTTGTACTTGTTGTGGAGTTACCTGAGTGCATGGGTTATGTGGCGGATCCTGGCACCCGACAGGCAGCTGACAATAACCTTCCCCTTGTTTAGTCTGGTGAGAGGGACATCAGTGTGTCTGACTATAGAGTCACCTATTACTAGTGTGTTGGATACGTTCTTTTGCCTTATTGGCTGTGGTTGAGTGGCACACTGAGTCTGTGGGCTATGTGTGATTTGGGTTGTGTTGGGGGGGTGGAAGTTGCTTGCATTTCTGTTTTGGAGGTCTCTGTTGCTTGGGCAGATTATTATTGAGAGCCTCCGTGAATGTTTTTGTGTTTCTATGTGTGGATTTTGGTGGTGTAGATTTAGTGAGACTATGTGATAAGTGTGGTGTGGTGCATGTGTTTACCTTCTCCTCTTGAATGTCAAGTTTAGTCTTGGTTAGAGAGAGCTTTACCTCCAGTTTGGCTAGATAAGTGCATCTCTCACAGGTTGTAGTGTTGGGTGGTAGGAGGAGAGAGTTGTCTGTGTACATGAGGCAATTTCTACATTGCCCCAAGATGCCCAGATTCCTCAGATAGACAGGAGAGAACACTGGGAGCTGACTCTTGGACATGCCTGAATAAAAAACTATTTTCCTCATGATAAGTGAGGAAAGTGAGTACAAGAGCTGTTTTTCTCTAAGCAAGTGAGGAAAGTAAGTGCAAAAACTGTTTTCCTCTAGGTAATGAGGAAGGTTGAGTGCTATAGTAATTAGCAGCTTATTTAGTGCTTACAACAAGTTCTGAACAAGTGCTGAACATGAACAAGCAAATTCAAGTGCTAAAACTAAGAATCTGTATCTGCGCTAGCCTAGTTACAGGAAAGAAACAAGTACAAATGCAGGCTTTCAAATCAGAAAGTTGAGAGAGATGGAAAAGATTGCCCAGACGGCCAATAACTACAATTTCTGGGCCAGAACCACTCCTTATGAGGTAGATATGTTACCTAGTGCTTACCACTCCCACTGACAAGCTAGAAGGCATCGCTCCAACACAGAAAGGCTTGCGGGAGCTCAGTAGCTTACATACAGTCCTGGATGCAGCAAATCTGTATCTGGACTACACCAGTTACAGGAAAGGTAGGAAACAGGCTTACAGTTTTTTTTACAGAAAAGTAGCTAAAACAGCAGTAAAACAATTCAAATGTAGTGCAAGCTAGCACACTTGAGTATGTAGCAATATTAGACCAAACACATTTTAAAAAATGCAATTAAATTAAAAATGGCTAAAAACAAGTGCAGAAGGAGTGTATTGGGTAGAATGTGGTAAAGAGATGGGACTGGGGGGGGTGTCCCAGATCAAATCTACAGTGGGGTGGGCAACTGCAAAAGCCACCAAATTTAAACAACAAACCCAAAATAGCCAGGGAATTGTTATGGCTAGGCTTGTATAGGCCCTAGGGCCGATAGCCTACCAACCTATGAACCAGAAATAGGGATAGTGGGTGGGACGAAACACTTTCAGCAGAGATCTGAAAAACTATGCAGTGAATCAAAAATAACAGTGCACAACTCTGAATAAAATTAGTCCAGCAACAATTTACAGTACACAATTCTGGAAGAACCAAAAAAATATACTTAGCTCTGTATATTTCCAGATAGTTTGAAAAGAGCTCTGTTAGACACAGGTTCCAGAAATTATATCTCTAGAGAGAGGGGTGACAACATTGTACTCATGCTGCATAGCCGACTGGACTGAATCAAGTGTGTCAAGAACACACTTGTACAAAATGGAGAGCTATGAAAAAAATCTATCTTTAACTTTTAAACTTATAATAATACTTCTCTTGTGCTGCACACATGCCACTTGCTTCCCTCAGTCTCTCCATTCGAGCAGCATGAGCATGCCTATTAAACTCTATGTTGGCATTAGCTGGGAAAAGAACAGGAAGAAACAGAAGAACATTATGAATACCAGCTTTGCCTATATTTAGCTTTTTAAGTATTACAAATGCTCTCCTATTATCATATTTACACAGCTGTGGGATGTCTGCAGTCTCAAATTCAGTCAATTGATGGTTGAGAGCATACATTTGCACCTGTGCAGGTCATTAAAATGATGCCTACACTGTTCTCCAGTGTGAAGAATGCCAGTAGCACTGGATACAGGATGAGACAAACTACTCCATGCCTCAAACTTGTACTAGGAATAAGAATAGTCCCCTTGCAGAAGCCTTTGTCAGTGGTGCTTTACCAGGAGTCCAGTGAATATCCTGAACTCCCAGACACCCACCTCTGGCAACTAAAATGAGCATCTTCCCACTAACCTCAGACATGTCTAACACCCACCCTAGAACAATGGAAACTAATCCATTCCTGACAGATCTAGTTATTACATTTGTTGGTAGTGTACAAACTTGAGAAATGATGCCAACCACATTTGCAGCCTGTTAAGCAGAGAGCAGCAGTGCCAAGCAGAGATGAAATAAATATTTGAAATAGGAAGTTTAATCTGACACTTGACCTTAGTTTGATGGGTGTCTACTGATGTAGCTTGGAAATGTATATTGAAAATTGGAAGGTAACTGTTAGGTAAGTTAAGTTTGCACTGGGGGCATAAATGTCATTACCCAACACCTTTCTTTTTAGCTTTATACATTGATAAAATTGATTTTTAAAGTGTGGGATTCAAACCTAGGCATAAGGGACAAAACATTTTCTTCCACAGTATTGATTTTCCATCTTTGCCTCAGAAGAATTGCTGCTCAGACATAGTCAGGAATCTTTCATAAATACTTCAGAAGTTTGAGGTGTTACATATGTATGTGTGTGACCAAAACAAGGTTATTGTATATAGACCCAGTTGTGTATGTGTCTTACTTACTTATGAAGGCCACCCAAGTCCAGATAGTAGAATTATACTTACAGAAATATAGTAGACAGTATACCCTCAGTCATACATCTGAAAACACAACAAGACTGTCTTAAACCTCATACATATAATTCCTATCAACTCCACTAAGGTGCGTGTGACTATAATGGGAAAGGAAGCAACAGCAAAAATGTCTGGAATGTCCTGTATTAGTACTCAGGATCATGTGTATGGCAGTCCTACATTTACACCTGTTGCCACAAGAATGTTGAAATGACACTTGTCTATTTTACACTTCATTGCTATAAACTGCACTGTCACAGCAGTAAAAATAGGTTACACACAATGTACTAGAACCCAGAACCATCTGTACGCCAGCCTTACATTTACACCTGCTGCCAAAGTACTAGTGTCATGACATGTCCATAAATTCCTACTCAGTCTTACATTCTCTATGTGAACTGCCTCACAATGCTGCTTAGCATGTTTACGCAGTACCCAACAGAATTAATTGAATGCCTCAATTTTTTATTATTAGCTGTCTGCATCCTGTCTGCAGGTGTTCGATGACTGCAGGTTTTGTTGAACCTTGCTAACCACAGTGCAACACCGTTCAGTATCATTGCATGATAGAAAGCAAAAATTGCAACAATGTATCATTTTTGACTTTTTCACTTTTACAGACACCCTTTTTGAAGGTGTTCTGCAGTTGTACTGTCTGCTTCCTGTGTGGGTCACTAGTCTGGGTTTGTGCACTGCTAAGCATTGTATAAACAAGATAAGAACAGCAAAACTTGACATTCATTTTCTTCATTTCCCTCATTTGTGCTAAGCCATGAACTGCACAAACACTGGCCAAAAAAAAAAATGAAATGAAATGAAGTTGAAATTAAGAAAAGAAATCTATGAAACAAACATTACAAAATGTTTGTTACTAAACATGAAATATTTCTACAAAGGTCTGGATTTGAAATCTCACTCCAATGAACCTTCAGAACACAGTAAGGGTGCCTTATCCCTCTTTGCCACAAAAAACAGCTTTGCAGCAGGGAACTGAAATTATTCTGTATACAACCAACTGCAACATCATCCACAGTACTAAGAAACCACATAGCAGCTATTTGTAAATGTATTCATTTTGTATGTAGTACACTGAGTGATCACACAAGCATTTATTACTACTGCTTGCAAAAATGCAGCGTTGCCTTACCTGTCTGTGTTTTTTGCTCATTCTTGACTTATCTGACCAGGAATCTGAGACATGCAGTCTGTAAGACATTCTATATCCTTGTCCTTAGAGTGTGAGAGGATATTAAATGACAATAATATACAGCTGTCAAAAAATAAAGGGGAGGTTGGATCTTAATGAACAGAACCTGTGAGCAATGTGCTGTTTACTTACATTTCCAACACTGATAAAATGACTTCTCTACCCTTTGTAAGTCTAACCGGACACACCCACTGGAGGTAGTGCAGTCTGCATTGCTGTTGTGTTTTCTTTCTCCATACCAGAAATCATTTACAGTTGCTATCCATTATCAACAAACACTGAGGGGGTGTCTGCACTATGTTTATATTAGCTACACAGAGCCAAGCATTTGGAATTCAAAAGTTCTAATGAGTTCACACCTTATTTGCATCTTCACTGTGCTAACAGCCCCGAAAACATGATAAACACCATAAAAATACCATAAAAAGGCAAAATGTAGCTGGGGAACCTGAAGGTGAGGATAATCTTTATGTGAAGGACACAGAATAAGCTGTTACTTTGAGATATATCTGCACAGAAGACTACTGAACTGGAGAAGGTATGTTTGTATTTTTCAGCTGTAAATACTGCACATGTTGAAATGTCATTAAGAAAAATCTGTTTCCTGTAGATAAAAGAATGGTTTACTATTAAAATGCACAATGACGGTTAGGCGACTATGGAAATGTTGAATGTTAGTTGGCCGATTACCATATTGCCAATCATCAATTCTGCAAGTCCCCTGTTCAGCGAATGCCACTGTGGACGATGTTTATATTGTGATTGTGGGACAGTGCAGATCGGGAGATATACCCTTTCCTGCACTGTAGAGCAATCTCAGAGTTGGAATATATAAGTTGCAGGGGGTGTAAGGGGCACAGCCCCCCACTTTATTAATGTTTTAAAGTTTTTTTTTTTCTTTTTTGGAACAGCAATTTTTTTTTCCCTGGGGGAAAAAAACGCTTTTCTAAGTGTTCAGGGTTGTAAGGTTTTGCTTACATGGGGTCAATAAATCAGTGTTCACTTTTTTAAGCATTCGCTGATTTAATATAGACCCTATAAACAATATATATATGTATATATATATATATATATATATATATATATATATATATTAATTAGCAAATGCTACTATCTGTATGCATTACTTAGAACTGTACTGATGGCATGGGCATGTTTGTCAAGGATTTCACAGGTATACATGACTGGAAATAGCTTAAAATGGAATGTTCTCTGTTAAATCTGTACATGTTTCAGGGACAGTTCATTCCTTAGCACATTTAGCATTTCACTGATGGTTTGTTAGCAAAATGTGCCATTTAGGTTCATAGGTTGGTACTAGGCTATCAGCCCTAGGGCCTATATAAGCTTAGCCATAACAATTCCCTGGCTATTTCTTCCCGCACTATTTACTTCCCTGGACCCCTGTCTAGCAGGGCGACTGACGTGATCCCCGGGGTGAATTTCCTTTCTCCCATCCAATCATCAAGGTTCCTTTTGAAGGGAACCAAAGAGGCACTCTGCTTGACATATATGGGCAATCTATTCCAGAGTCTGGGAAGTCTCTGGGTCAGGAACCTATCCCTCCAGCATGTTTTGTTTATTGTGATGGCAAGATTTAGATCCCTGGAGCATGTGGCTTTGAGGGATTGGGATTTCTTTAAGTGTAGCATGTCCAACAGCTCTGGGTTTGACATGGCCTTGTATGTTATGCAGAGATTGCCTCTGAGTAGACGATATGTGACAGAGTATAGCTGGAGTTTTTTAAGGCGGTCAGCGTAGGGCATCTGCTTTAGGCCTGTGATTCTTTTAGTGAGGTATTTCTGTGGCCTTTCCAGTTGTTGCAGATGTCTTGAGAGGTACATACCAAATGGGGCATTATATTCTATAATGGGTCTAATGAGGGATTTACCTGTTCTTTGGGGTGAAGCATCAAAGGTGTACTTCAGTTTTGGCACAAACAAGGATATGATGCTATTGTTACTCTCCCGTGGTTTGCTTCCAGCATTTATTTGTGTGTGAATATAATATATTACAACCATACAATTCCTGTTGTTCATATTTCAAATATCTAAATTGTTTCATGTTTCTCCATTGGGTAATGCTGAAATGCTACCTTTTCTGTTTTATCAGGGAACAGATATCTTTACTTATGTGATACTTATGTGTATTACTCTTCTGTTGTGTTTTAGGTCACCTAAGACTATGGCACCCAAACATCTTAATCCCCAAAACCACCCTTCAGTGACTCTGAGACTCAGGTCATTGTGGAAGCTTTTAGGTGACATGGTCCCTTTCTGCTTGAGAGGGGGAATGGAGATATGTCAGGCAGAACAGAAATTTGGCAGTAGATAGTTGCAGATGTGAATGCAGTAGGCAGCCACAGCAGGAGATATGATCAGGTGGGCCAAAAGGCCTCCGACATGATCTTATCTGCATTAAGGAGAGCAAATGCAGTGGCCTGTGATAGGTTGGGTACTGGGGGGAGGGGGGCTGCTATAGAACCACCACTAACAGCAAATGAAGAGTTACTGCCCACTGTCAGTGATCCAGACAGCTGTCAGGAAAGTGCAGAACAGCATGTCTTTGATATTGGTGCATATTGTTTCAGGGACAGCAAGTATTTAGCAGGAGGAGCTACCTGGTAAGCTTTTGTATCTCAATTGATAAATACTGCTGTATAGTAAAATATTTACATCAATAAGTTACTTCTGTTTAACAAGAGATTAGTTTGGGGGGATTTTAGATTTCTACAGTTAACATATTCTGATTAATTACACATGGAGTTTAAGTTGGACTTGCCATCCATGTTCTTGTTGCAAGTATAGTTAATGGACATATATAAAGAGAACAATGCTTTACCCCCTGTGTTACTGCTAATTGTGATGATGTTGTCCTTACTTTTTGCTTAACTTTTTCCAAGACCATCCAGCATAGGGAGCCTACAATCATCTGCACATGGTAAGCCAAACATTTTTATGTCAGGACTGATGAGCAGTTCAAAGAAATATTTAGCTTGTGATGGTTGCAGGACTGCTGTGTGTATTGCTCTACTGGCTGTAATAGTGACACTACTGTTGGACCATTGTAGTGTAGATATTAATTTTTTCCTGTGTTTGTTGCTTATTATCACAGGTGATCCTAACAATGGAAGTGAGGGACATCTACCACCTGATGTCAGAGAAACAGTAGACTCTGACGATGGTGGTGGCCAAACATAGTCATAGTCAGGGGGGTGCAGAGGTTGACTCTGACACTGACATTGACATATAGCCATCCCCTGTACTTCCATCAGATATAGCCAGTAGGCCTACACCTACCCATTCTGGTGAGCCCTCAGATATTGGACAGGTGGAGGGAGAGACAATTGATCAGGGAAGTGTGGTTACTGTGGCTTCACTGCCTGTTGACTCTGGTCATAGCCAAAGTGTAGGTGAGGTGCCATACAGGAGGGTTGTTAGGGGTGCTCGCAGGAGGCCTGCTGTCCATCGTCCACCTAAACCAGATGTCTCTTCCCATGCTACTCAACATATGTTTAGAGCTATCATGGAGGCACAAGCCCATTTCCATAGGTCCTCCAGAGAAATGCTTAGAGTTGTATATGTGGCACAGGCTGTCATGCATGACTGACTTCACAGTATTTCCCATCCATGGATTAGATGAATGACACATTGGAATGGGCTGTGTCTGTGAAGGAATGTCTGTTGGGAGGGGGATGTTATCCTTGTGGGCGTAGGTTAGCCACATCATCGGGTATGACAATGATGAACTGCCACCACTACCATGCATGGCTCACACCTGTCCGACATACCAAGACACAGAGCTAGCACAGAGCTTGTCTGTTTTCATGCTGACACTCACACACCAGTTTCACCTGTAGGATGAATACAGACACACACACAACAGTTATATGGTTCAATCATGAAGCTTAAAACTCATTTTGTCTCACTGCCATTTGTTACTTTATTCAAATGCCTTCCTACTTCTCTTTCTTACTCACACACACACTCACCAATCTTTTGTGTCAGCCTAGGCTTCCTGCCCCCCCCCCCCCCCCCCAACACCCTGTGCAAGTGATGATAGCTGTGTCATATTCCTGTTTTCTATGTTATGGATTCAGGGATACATACGCTTTGTGTTTGATGTGCAGGGTGCATAGCTGACTTAGTGCTTAATACATCTGCATTTCTGATGTTGAATTAGTAATTGTACTTTTGACTTATATTGGTGCATCAGACTTTTGTGCATCAGTATTGTTAATGATCTTGTGAGGATTGCGAAGTCTGAAACTGAAATGTGCCTCATTACATTTTAACTTCTCTCTTTAATGATTTTCAATTTCAAATGTATGGTGCTAAACTTATGGCATTTGGTGACCATTAGTACTTTTGAGAGGTATGACTCTGTGAATCTTTGATCCCTGAGGTCTACTACTTAATAATGGACACATAAGCCACATAAGTCTCTGTTGTTCACATGTTAAAGTAATTTCTACACAAAACATCCATGTTTTACTTGCTTACACTACCAAGTAATAACATGCAAGGATATGCCATTAATTCGTATTATTATACAATACGCTCCATGTTCAACACTTACCTTGTAATTCCAGCAGTTGAAACAGTTTTAGTTTAGGGGTGATTCTGTCTGATGCTAACAGAACACAGCCATTACATGGGTCAGTAAAGGTTGCGAGAACTGCCTGGCACTATATGACCTGAATTAAAAGCATATTTGTTATCATGTGAAAATGATGTTAGAGGTATGCTGAGCAATAATACAAGTTCAGTGTTTTACAATTTGACTAAGAAAGAAAAAGATGCCCTACTAGATTTGAAAAATAAAAAGAAATTATATATTACAAAAACTGATAAAGGGAATGCAGTAGTTACCATGGATGTAGATTTTTAATGTAAACAATTAAAAAAATTTTAGACAATGAAAAGTTTTATAAAAAAGTTACAAGTTCAGATGTTAAAATAGCTTATGATTGTTGCATGTATTGACAAATGGATGATAGAAGGAATGGTTAATGTGAATATTACAATTTGAAAACCAAAACTTAAAAGAGGTTTCTTGGTCTGCCCAAAGTACATAAAAACTTGGATGTGCCTACATTTAGACCTATAGTGAACAGTCGAGGCAATGAAACAGAGTCGATGGCAATTTATGTAGATAAAGTTTTATAGGTGTTAACAAGCCAAAGTGATTTGTATGTGAAAGATTCATTTGAGTGTAGTAAATTCATTTCTGAAGTAAATGTGGAAGATTCTATGATATTACTTACTGCAGATGTAGTATCTGTATATACAGATATAGCAATTCAAAATGAAGAAGTGCAGAAAATTATAAATAGAGAGATGCGTATGTCAGGTCTTTTTACAGAAGAGCAAGTTAGGTTGTTCACTGAGATTTCAGATGTGAGTTTAACTTATTATTTCTTTGCGTTCGATAATGAAATTTATAAGCAAATTAATGGTGTAGTGATGGGGGTGGCTATGGCCACCAGTTATGCCAATATTTTTATGACTGGCTAGGGAAAAGAATTCATGTTGTATTGTATACATTTTTATAAATGATTTATTTATTGCATGGAAGGGCACTGAAAAAGTATTTTTTGAATTTATGGCAAATCTGAACAATGTGACTAAATATTTTATTTATTTATTTATTTTACATTTGTTTACTGGGAGAGTCCTACTGGGCATGAAACCCTTTTTCAGCGGAGGCCCGAGAAGAAAAGCTCCATTGTTAGTAAACTATTTTGTTAGTAGAAAGAAAATTGTATAATACAATAAAGAAAAAATAGTAACAGACATTCATAACAGTAAAAAGACTAGAACAGAATAAATTGGTCAAGTGGGAGACAAGACCAATAATCTTGTATAACAATGCTTCTAGAAGACAGTTCTTACAGTAGTAGCAGGTAGTGACATTGTATACAATAAGAGTGCAATTACGATACTTAGTCTTATATACAGGTAGCATAGCAAACTGAAGACTTAAAGTCTGGTAGATATTAACAGTGAGAAAGAAGAAAAAAACAACATAAGGTAATCATATGGCTTAAATTCAATGCTCATTACATATGCAATTAAAATTTTAAAATCAGCTAGTTCCATGGTTTGGGCTACCCATGCCCTGTACATGTACAAGTCCAGGGATTGGTGAGGTGGGCTTTACTGTGATGCTTGAAGTCTTTTAAGTTAGTTATAGTTCTAATTTCAAGTAGTAAGGCATTCCACAGTTTAGCAATGTAGTAAGAGTATAGTTACCGAGCTATTTTTACTCCTGGTTACTTCAATTAGAGCTTTATTAGTGGATCTTAGTGGACGGGTACTTATATGGGGTTTGGGGAGGCCTTGTAGAGCTGATGTTCCAAAGGGTTTATAGTACATTTTGTGGGCAGTAGAGAGTTGTGTGAGAATGAGTTGGTGGGGTAGTTCTAACCAAGATAGTTGTCTTATGGCCTTACAATGATGGGTTCTAGGAGGACAGTTAGTGGCAATTTTAGCTATCTTATTATAACAGGCATCTAGCTTCCTTAGGTCTGATTTAGAGAGGCTGGTAAGGATGGGTGAGTCGTATAGTAAAGTTGACAGAAGATGAGTTCTGGCTGTGGTTATTCCGGAGTTTGTGGTTAGGTCGTTTTTGCATCTGTATAAGGTACCTATTTTCTTGTGTACTTTTTTTACAGTCTGAGCAATGTGTAAGTCGAACTTCAGATTTTGATCAATAACAACACCAAGAAGTTAGGTGGATGGTGCTGATTCAATCAAAGTCTTATTACTGGATGTGATGCTGAAGTAACTGGATTGGGTCTTGAATTTAGTGGAGTGGAAGAGCATGAGTTTACTTTTATTTGGGTTCAAGATTAATTGGGCATCTGACAACCAGGATTCAATAGTATTGAAGTTCTGTAGTTCAGGTAGAATTGGGGCAAAACATATGACAGTGGAGTTATCTGCATACTGTATAAGGGTGGCTAGAGTTGTAGCATTATGGAGATTATTTGTAAACATGTTAAAAAGGAGGGGGCCGAGAATAGACCCTTGAGGCATGCCCATAGTCACTGGTAGTAAGGGAGAAAGAGCTTTGTTCCACAATACCATTTGTTGCCGATCTATGAGGTAGTTCTGAAACCAGGCTAGAGTGGAGTAGCTTAGCATCAGTTTGGACAAGGTAGTCAGCAGTTTGTTATGAGACACTGTATCAAAGGCTTTTGATAAGTTTAAAAAGATTGCTGATACTAGCTCACCTTTATTTCTAAGTTGACTGATGGTGTTAGTGAAGCTAATAAGGGCTGTGGTAGTACTATGGTAGGGGTGAAAGCCATGCTGAGTATTTGTAAGCAATTCATTGTCTAGGAGATCTGTGAACCAATAAAAGCAGCAAATATAGTTTGAATTAGTTTGTAATGTTTCATATATGCATTTTTAAAAATGTTATAACATAGATATATAAAATTATATATGTTTATATTAACAATTTAATATTTTAAAAAATTCATATAATTTTACTTTTTATAACAAATAACATGTTTTTTATGACTTTTGTTTATTACTAGTAAGAATAGATGCTGGCTTCTTTAAATGTTGCGCTTTTGGCTCCAGTTAAGTTATTTAAATGTTAACAGTTTTTTTCTGTCAGTGTTCTGAAGAAGCTCGCATTTTAGCGAGTGAAAACACTTAACCAGTTGTTATGTTGTGTCAATAAATTAGTGGATTTTACTTTTTTCTGGAGACTTGGTTCGGTTCTGCTGTGGTTTATCTAATTTTCTGGAGTTGGCATCCCAAGACACAGAGGTTTTGAGCGTTCTGTATTTGCGGCTTTTATTGTCTAGGAGATGGTTAAGTATTTGGGTGTGAGCACATCTTTCAAGGATTTTTGATAGAGGGGATAGGATTGATATGGCCCGATAGTTAGAGAAGTCAGTGGAGGGACCTCCTTTGTATAGGTGTATGATGTCTGCAATTTTCCAGATAGTGGGGATGCATTGCTTGGATATAGAATGGTTAATAGCAGATGGCTTCAGATGCTATTTTTAAGTATATTGAGGGTAGGTTGTCAGCTGCCAGGGTTGTGGGTTTTAGCCTGAGCAAGTATTTGTGCATGTTGTGTGCTGGGACTGGTTTTAAGGAAAATGTGTTGCTATTATCTAGTAGAGAGGTTAGGTTGATGGGCAGTGATGGGAAGTTTTGGTTAGTAAGGATTTTTATGCAGTCAATGCAGTATTTATTAAGTAATTGAACTTTACTTATGAGATAAGTATTTGAACTTTACTTATAAGATAAGTATTTGAACTTTACTTATAAGATAGGAAGAGATAGTATTATTTTTTTGGATTTAATGATTTATAATTCTGCCAAAAAGTTAAAGGTGAGAATTTACAAGAAAGATGTACAGAGTAATGGCAATCTCCACTTTAACAGTATGCATAATGTGAGCCTCAAAAGAAATACAGCGAAAGGGCAATTTTTAAGGTTGAGTAAATTAACAGAAGGTTCACATTTTTTAATTTGGAATGGGAAACTATGAAAACCAGATTTTATGAAAGAGGATATCCCATAAGAATGGTTAATAGTATAATGAATAGCGTGAAAAGGGAAAGAGACCAAAACAATACAGGTTTTAATCAAAAAGAAAAAGTTTAACAAAATAAGCCGAATAAAGATATGAAAGATTATTCTTTAGCCTGTTTATTGGAAAATTCAGTTGATGAAAATAAAATTACAAAGTTAGTAACAAATAATTGTATAATTTTCAACACTTAAAAGGTATTATAATGGAAAACCCTGTTTTTGTATCCAAAAGGGGCAAAATTTTAAAAGAACATTTTCATAATAGTAGTCTTATGAAAACAATAGGATGAAGAACAAAATAAGGGAATGTTTAAATGTATTAATTGTAAATTTTGTAAATACATCCTAGAGAGAGATAAAGTATGGGTAGAATCAAGAGGTTATGAAATTAGATTATTACAAAAGTACAATTGTAAATCGAAGTTTGTTGTTTATGTTGCCTTTTGTGGACTTTGTTCTGCATTTTATATAGGTAGAACTGTGAGGGAGTTTCACATGTGAATTTATGAACACTTAAGAGCTGTAAAAAATGGAGCTAAGTAATGGTTTGGCAAAACATGTTAGACAGAAGCATAAATATGAAATTAAATATGTTTTAAATTTTTAGTTATAGATCAGGTAAGTCATTACAGTGTAAGACTGGATGCTGAAGATGAGTTGGACTGGAAAGAACATTGCTAGCAAGTAAGATTAAGTGTTTGCAGTTCTCCAGGAATGAATGACAGGGAAAACTATAAAATTGTTTTAAAAAGAAAGGGTTAATTCACTAATGGCAGTCATGTGATTTAAAAAAATGTATTTAAGTGTCTTCAAATTTGTTGCAACTTGGTCTGATGAAGTTCTATGTATGGAATGAAAGCACTGTTATTAAAAGCTGAATTGTATTTTAGTTGTTTTAAACCATTTGTGTATTTAATTACTGAAGTTTTACAATGTTATGTAGTGTCAGAAGTTTGTGGGTGGGTTTTGAATTGTTACTATATGTATGTGTGTAGGAGGAAGGTTTTAGCCTCTTAGGTCGTGAGTGAGTATGCTATGCATTGCCTCTTAGCCAATGTGAGGGCATATTTAGCATGCCTATGTCTGCCTACACCCACAGCAGCTGCTGGTTCCCCCTCTGATTCCTCACCTGCATATGGCTGTGGTGGCCTTGCCACTGGTGGAAAGATTTGTGCCCCTTTCCCTTGTTGATCCTGCTGAAGCTGTTTTTTCAGGATGATGTTGTGTAGCATGGCACATACAGTGAATAATTCAGTATATGCACATGGATTGTATTGCAAGGCTCCACCAAATGCATCTGGGCACCAGAACCATGACTTCAGCAGCCTAAACACCCACTGTATGATATTTCTGGTTTGAGTGTGTACCTCATTATGGTGTTCTTCAGTGTGTGTGTGTGTGTGTGTGTGTGTGTGTGTGTGTGTGTGTGTGTGTGTGTGTGTGTGTGTGTGTGTGTGTGTGTATTTGTAATGGGCATCATCAGCCATGTTTCCAGTGCATAACCTGCATCCCCCAGTAAATGACTCCGTGGGATATCCCCTCAGTGAACATCTGATACAGTTGGGAGGTGTGCCAGGTATGTGAGCTGTGGTACCTACCTGGGTTGCCAGCACACACTTTCAAGATGAGTACCATGACATTACATGTGACTTGGCAGTTAATAGAGTGGAAGCTCTTTCTATTTATCTAGCACCTTCCCTGTTCCCTGGGTGGTGCCTTCATTTCTACATGTGTGTAATCTATGGAATCCAGTACTTCAGGGTAGTGTGTTACAATATAGAGTTCCTGCTTATTTCTGGCCCTCTCCTCAGGAGTATGGGGAACATATATGTAGTCACTGGCATGTTGGTGCATAGCATTCAGGAATTGATAGAGAATCCTGGATGCTGATGCCTGAGACAACCCCAGCCTGTCTCCTGTTAGCTTCTGAAAGGTACCTGTAGCTAAATTTCTAAGTCCTACACATACCTTTGTCTTTACTGGTATGGGTTCCCCTTGGTTTGCCCTGGTTCTGAGTTGAGGATGACAGAGGTTGCAGAGTTCCTGTAGTGTGTCTCTATCCACCATGTAGTGCTCTACAATTTCCACATCATGTAGATTGTGATAAGTTAAATGGGGCCTGAAACCTCTTTTCCTTCTTGGCCTTGGTCCATTTGCAGCAGCAGCAGCATAGACTTCAGCCTGTTAAACATACACATGAATTAAAGTAACAGCAGCCCCTAACATTGTTTCTGTACAGACTCCTTTCCAAGGCTGTATTACAATAGGTTTGGAATCTTCAGGGAAACCAACACTGAGTCTACACAGTTGCATTATAGCTTGTTGAATAGCTCCTCCATCTTGGATTGTTTGATTAGCATACAGTTCAGCTACTTATGCTGTAATTAGCATGCCATGGTGTTTATCTTGTTTGCGAGGTTCTACACACCATATAGAGCCGCTTACTGAATCTAATACAGTGTGCTGTCTAGAAATGGACCATGTAGGCTTTATTGAGTCTGGCTGATTGATAATGTGTCAGCAAATGCAACATGTGTAAAACAATGATTAGACAGTCACAAGACATACCATATAGTGTGTAGGGCTACAAGATAATTTTTGAAGGCTTAGGAAGTTTGCCAGGGCAATATCAGGTAGAAATAAACTTTATTCTGAGAAAAGTGCAGTAGTTCTCAGAGGTATAAGAGTAATTAACATGGATAAAAAGCAAAGATATCAATATGTAACTAGAATGGGTGAAAAGTAAAGTCACTGTTGTAAAAACAGATACAATTTACATTTGCAGTGATTTAAATAGTGATTTAATTTAGCATTACCTATTAGTTTCAAAATCATAAATGTTGGTTTTAAAATGATAAATGTTTTCCTCTTCAGTAGTACTTTAAAACTATGGTTTATTCTTGATAGAATAAGGTAAAGCAATTTTCTTTTTCAATACTAGATTCAAATCAGTCTTTCTATTGAACAGATCAAAATAAAGCTAGTTTCTTTTTCAGTACTAGATTCAAACCAGGCTTTCTGATTGCTAGAGTAAGATAACACTAGCTTCAGATTGCATTCATTTGCTATACTACTAGAAAGGAACATATTCCTTAGATTCCATTGTAATATTTCTTCAGCACCAGCAATATAATTAAAGACATTTACTTAGTAATCAGAGGTTTAGTAGCTGATACAAATGTAATTGATGAGCAGTTGTGTGAGGTCAGGTGTAAGAAGAGCTCACAAGAGACTAATAAAAATGATGAATAGATGAAGAAGACAGCATTATTTTAAGTTAAATAATAACAAATTCTAACAGTAACAACTGTCATTGGTGGAACTTATTAATTTTTACCAAATGTGTGATGTAACATTATATGCAAGGAAATTATTAGCACAAGTTTTAACCTGAGAAAAGATCTATGAACAAGAAATGAGTTTTGAAATACTTAAACTAACTAATGGATGATCCAACATTAAGCAATTGTGTTGTCAGTAAGTTGGTTGTGTTGTAAGGAGATGGCAATCAGAACTGTACAGGAGTTGTGATCATACCTGAGGTCAGAGCAATTGCCTATGAGTCAAGATCATTCATGGACAGACAAAAGGGATATGCCCAGATTAAAAAAAAATGTTATCAAGAGTCACCTCACAGTAAGAGGTTCTCTGGTTCGATTCTCAGGTGGGGTGCCTTCTGAGCAGAGTCTTCATGTCCTCCCTGCATTCGTGTGGGTTTCCTCTAGGTACTCCAGTTTCCTCCCACATTCCAAAGACATGTGTCTGGAATGTTTCTCCCCAGGCCTCCGCTGAAAATAGGCTCTGTCCTAGTCGGACTTTCCTGGTCAATAAATGTTAAATAAATAAATAAATAAATAAAAAGCGGGCATGGATGTGAGAAATTCCATGCTTATATCTATAATAAAGAACCTTTCAAACAATATTTTGAAAGTATTTTTGTATAAGGCACTCCATTATTATGTGAAAGTGAAACACAAACTAGACAAGGAACTAAAATGACTAATGCTATCTTAAAAATATTTTTAATGAAAAATACTAAAGTGAACAGTTGGAATAAGTAAAAATGTCAGCAAAGAAGGAAAGGCAGTCTCACTGTTTTACAAAGAAGAATTAAGTTCTATCCGGTGCTTAAAGTTCACACATTAGACAAAATAACAGTTCCCAATCTACTGAGAAAACAGATGCTTGGAAGTTTACACAAATAACATCTGGGAACAGTAAAATCCAAAGAATGTAAATGATAAAATGAACTGGCCAGGAAAGTTAATTCTAACAGAACATGTAATATAGTGATAGAAGTGATACAAGATTACACCCAGAAGAGCAGAATGAGAAGTGACACACTCCATGGCTATACTGGTAGTGAAAAGTATCTTTCTCAAGAGAGTGAAGTGGGCAGTAATCTGCACTGCTTCAGTAAAGCCGTGCATCTTACATCTGTAGACTATTATCCCAAGTTTCCTGAAAAAATCAAACTAATAGACACAAGTTCAGCCATCAAAGAGAATGAAAATTTGTGTTCATGAAAGCAGGGGTTTCTTATAGGTTTCATAGGTTGGTTCTGGGCTATCTGCCCGAAGGCATATATTAGCCCAGCCACGTTGCGCCGTATTCACCGCCCCCTTTAGTAGTTCCCTAGACCCTTGTACTAGCAGCTAGTACCCTTGGCCCCTATCTAGTAGAGCTATTGGTATGATCCCTGGTGTGAATTTTCTGTTACCCATCCACTCATCAAGGTTCCTCTTGAAGAGTGATAGTGAGGGGCTCTGTCTTATGTAGATCGGGACCCTGTTCCATAGTAAGGGAAGTCTCTGCGAAGGGAATCTATCCCTCCAGCATGTTCTATTCATTGTTGTGTTGAGGTTTATATCCCTAGAGTGTGTAGCTTGAGTAGATTTGGTTTTGCTAAGATGGAGCATGTTCAACAATTCCGGGTTGTACATGGCTCTGTATGTTAGACATAGATCACCTCTGAGAAAGCGGTATGCAACAGAGAGCAGTCTTAGCTTTTTCAATCGTGCTGCATAGGGCAACTGTTTGAGGCAAGTAATCCTCTTGGTTAGGTGCCTTTGTGGTCTCTCCAGCTGCTGGAGATGTCTAGCCAGGTACATTCCAATTGGTGCATTGTACTCAATAATGGGTCTGATGAGGGAAGAGTAGAGGGGCACCATTACATCCTTAGATCTTAATGCCAACCCTTTCATGATCAGATGGGTCACATAGAAGGATTTTCTAACCACTTTGGGAACATGGTTATCAAAGGAAAGCTGACTATCTACTTGGGTCCCTAGATCCCTTATTTCTTCTTCAGATTTCAGGGGATTACCTCCTATGTTGTAGTTTGCAGTTACTCTGTTTTTTCCAAAGGGGATTACTACGCATTTTTTTGCATTTAGCTTGTGACCATGGCTTTGACACCATGCATCAGTCTCATTTAGGCCCTTCTGGAGGATCTCCATGTCGGCCGGAGACTCGATTATAGCACCCAGTTTGCAGTCGTCCGCAAACTTAGTCAGCCACAGCCCTTCTGTGCTTGCCTGTACTTCTGAGAAGTATATGCCAAACAGGAGGGGCCCCAGAACAGAGCCCTGAGGCACACCATTCATTACTGGTCTGGATTCGGACATAGATCCCGCTATTTTTACTTTATGGGATCTGTCTGAGAGCCAGTTTGCGATCCATCTTGTGACGTAAGGGTTTATGCCCAGGCTGGTGAGCTTATCAATAATACCTGAATGGGGAATGGTGTCAAATGCTTTAGCAAGGTCAAGGTAAGCCGTGTGTACCTCCTTTCCCTTATCTATAGCCTGAGTAACTGTCTCAAAGAAATCCACCAGGTTCAGGAGGCATGATCTGCCCTTGATGAAGCCAAACTGTGTGGGGTCCAGTGACTGGAGGTTCCCAATCTCTCCATTTATGAGTTCCATAATGATTTGCTCCATAGCCTTACAGATCAGACTGGTCAGGCTTATTGGTCGGTAGTTCCCAGGGTCAGTTGTGACCCCACCCTTGTGTAGCAGGACCACCATTGCCGTGCGTCATTCTATGGACACATATCCTGTGGAGAGACTGAGACTGCCAGTATCAAGCCTTTCCTACTTTTGGACCGGGAATGAGATTAGGACTACATATTCAAAAATAGTCACACATACACAAGGGCACAGTATATTATCTTTCTAATTATTAGGGTAGTACACATTTCTCATGAATATGAAATGGAGGTATTACGGCATACAAATGTTTGTATACATTTACTCATGTTATATGACCCAGTATCTAAATGCATT
The DNA here is from genome assembly GCF_019279795.1 of Protopterus annectens. Taxonomy (NCBI): domain Eukaryota; kingdom Metazoa; phylum Chordata; order Ceratodontiformes; family Protopteridae; genus Protopterus; species Protopterus annectens. The sequence continues at coordinate 1,163,244,783 of NC_056733.1, read as the reverse complement.
GGTTAGGAATTGACATTTATTTTAGAAATATATGGAATAATGTTGTTTTAAGAAATATTGTTAATTAAATTTTTTTTTTTTTTTGGCGCCAAACTAAGTATAAAAGGGGTGTGCTAAGTGCTAATGGTGGTTCTGATGAAATCTGAGGGAGTCAGATGAAAGCGCTTAACCACTAACATCGTCTGGTTTATATCTATGGAGTGTTTTGTGATTTTACAATAAACCTGTGTTTTTACGTACAACAGAGTTTCTTTTTGACACAGGAGTGTGACTGCATTTGGAAGATTCTAACAACAATTTTTTTTTCCTGTTCGAGCTGAGGACCCGAATTCCGCTGTTTTTGTGGCTTGGAGAGACTGAGACTGAACAGGGTATTTAGATGCGAGGTTAATTCCTTTTGGAGCTCGTGTATGACACAGCCTGGGACACCATCCGGTCCCATGGAGGCAGTGTTTTTAGCTTTAGATAGAGCCTTGTTAACCAATGTATCAGTAATAATTGGACTTACACAATCCCCTAGAATGGTAATAGGCCCTGTAGGTGGTGGTGGTGGGGGGGGGGGGTTTGCACTGAACCTGTCAGCCAAGATGTTGGCAATGTCAGATGGGTCAGTGTATTTTGTTCCATTTTGTACTAGCTCAGAACAGACCTGAGCGTTGCCATTTAGGTTTTTGACGTAGCCATAGAAGGCCTTATGTTTATCCTTGGCATCCTTGGCAACTTTCTTTTCAAAATTCGCTTTAGTTGACTTGATGAGGGCCCTCAGTTTCTTACTAATGCTGAACAGGGATGATTTTTCTACTTGAGATTTGGCCTTTTTTTGTATAAGTCTCCTCCTTTTATTGCAAAGTTTGCTTATGACTGGGGTCCACCAGACTGGTTTCTTCTTGCTTGAGGAAGGAGTCTTAGTTTTATTTGGGATAGCATGGTCCATGCAATCCTGAAGATGCATATAGAGAGTGCCTTGGTGTAGGATTCCGCATCCTGGATATCATTATTATTACTAAAATATCATTTGACCTACATATAGCACAATTAATTAAGAAAGTTCACAAAAAATGGATAATCTATACAGAAATAAAAATTACCTAATGCTTCTAGGGTTGCCATTGCCAGAACCCATCTCCTATCAACACTTCTGTATGCCCCCCAATACTCACCAACCTCAAAAAGACATATTTAAGTAAACTTGAAACATGCTATAATAAAATAGTTAAATTTGCCACTGGTTACTCACATCATACCCATCACTATCACTCCTTAAAATAAACTCTCCTGGCTACAACTCTCACAGCTTCGATATCATAATCAACTAAGCTTCGCACACAAACTAGTCTACCAGCCTGAAAAAAATCCCACTCTGTTAAACATTCTCCTGCCCCATACTACAAACCAAAGTTTTCAATAAATAAGTCACTACTGCACATGTCTAAACCCACCGATACAGCAGCTGTTGTCTTACCAGGTAGCTAAAAACTGGAATTCTCTACCCCAAAGCATCAGAGCCAATATAAATACCAACCATTTTAAAAGGGCTCTTAAAAATTATCTTAATGACACCTGGCTCTGTTCCTGTACTAGTCCTGGATAACTAACAACAAAAGTCCAGTCATGCTTATTCCTCCTTCCCTGACCACCTCCACATCTAAGCTCTCCCTCTAGCTCGCTTATACTCTAACCCTAGCTCTGTTATCTAAATCTCTCTACAAACCCTTCTTTCAGTTTACTTTGAAAAAAAAAAACTGCTGTGTCTTCACTTTGATGAAGAAATTATAACAGATCATTGTTCAACACAAACTGTCATCTAACAGCAAAATATGTAATTTTTAATGTACTATATCTGTGTACTTCTTATGTATTTTTGTATATTGTCTTTACATATGGTGCTTTTCTCCCTGGACCCTTGCTGAAAATGGGTCTCATCCCAGTTGGACTTTCCCAGTAAACAAATGTAAAATAAAATAAATAAATATCTGAAAATGGTCCAAAATAAAAAAAAAATGGTCTAAAATAAAGAAAAATAAAAAAGGAAATAAAGAAAAGAATCTAAAATATTAATACATGAAACGAAGTTCAAACGTATTGCGATGGATTGTTTCAATTATGATGCACGAGAACAAGTGAATAAAACAAATCAAACAACAAAAGCTCTCACAAGGAAGAGCAGTAATTAAAGCTATGAGGCTTGTCATCGCATATATTTCGAATATCAGACTATTCTACCGCAGATATTCATTCTCTAATAGATTAATTAATGAAAGGCAGAAGGTTAAAAGGCAAATTATGCATATCCACTTTGTTGCTAATGCCTGGAAATCAACATAAAAGAAATACAGCAGTGGTCACCAACTTTTTTACACCAAGGACCGGCATCAATGTAAGACAATTTTCCATGGACCGGCCATCTCGCTGTGGGCATAATAAAGTAAATATTTATTTATTTATTTATTTGGCATTTGTTTAACAAGGAGGCCAGACCCAGGGAGAAAAGCTCTAAAGTACAATAAAAAGACAGTTGGCAATAATTACAAAAAAAAAGTGTACATTCTGCTTAACAGCATAACATTGATATACTATGGTTGAGATATAAGAAAACCTAATGGCAACCTTACTGATTTTATGTTTATAAGAGCAATATTTAAAATCTAGGGTGGCCACGGTGGTGCAACGGTTAGCATTGTCGCCTCACAGCAAGAGGTTCTCTGGTTCAATTCTCGGCTGGGGTACCTTCTGTGTGAAGTCTGCATGTCCTCCCTGTGGTTGCGTGGGTTTTCTCCGGGTGCTCTGGTTTCCTCCCACATCCCAAAAACATGTAGTAGGTGGATTGGACACTCTAAATTGGCCCGAGGTGTGAGTGTGTGTGTGCCTTCTGTGGAAGGTTGGGTGCCTGGCTGGCAACTTGACACCATAAAAACTCCACTGCCAATCATGAGTGGACAGATGATCCACTGTGGCGACCCCTAACCGGAAAAAGCCGAAAGAAGAAGAGCAATATTTAAAATTTGGCTCTGTCCAGTATACTTCTCAACTGTACAGATTTGCACAGAATGTCCAGATTTTTGCCTCATATTTTTGGTCTTTTTCTCATAAAATTGTTGTTTTCTGGCAAATCACTGCTAGATCATTGAGGGTGAAGTCAGAAAATAATGACAGACAGTTGAGTTTCATACTTCATACCCTTCAGAAAATTCATGCTAATGCAAAACCTCTATTTCTATCAACTTTTGAAGTTTGTAAGAGCAGTACTTAAAAGGGTCCCTATTTTGGGCCTTTGTCCCCCCATTATTTTTGGCTTTGTCCAGATTTTTTGATCTAAGTAAGAGGCTGAGAGGTATTCAAACTTCCCAACTATACAGATTTTCCTAGAATATCCAGCTTTTTCCCTCTGAGTTTTGGTCTAATTCTCATAATCTTTGTGATTTTCTGGCAAATCACTGGGATGATCTGAGGACTGAAGTCATTAAGTAATGATAGACATTTGTATTTCAGACCTCATCTTTCAGAAAAATGCATAAGACAAATCCTGTTATTCTAGCAACTTTCTATGGTTGTAAGAGCAATATTTAAAATCTGTCCCTATCTGCCCCCCCCATTCTGTTAGGCCTTGTCCAGATTTTTTGCACTACTAAGAGGTTGTGAGGTATGGTGTGTGTCTGTGTGTGTATGTGTGTGTGTGTGTGTGTGTGTGTGTGTGTGTGTGTGCATGTGAGTGAGACAGAGAGAGAAGGGGAGAGAGAGAAAGAGTGAAGAATGAGAGTGATCACTGGAGGCAGCAGCAATGAGGTTTGTGTACCTTTCATCCATACCACACACACACACACACACACACACACACACACACACACACACACACACACACACACACACACACACACACACACACACACACACACAGATGATTTTGCTTTCATACAAGCATTCATTCACACACGCAGACACATAAACACACTCATACAGGAATTCACTTACCTGATGTCCCGGTACCAAGTGCTCCACGGCCCAGTACCAGTCCGCTGCCTGGTGGTTGGGGACCACTGAAATACAGGAAAGAAATTAGCAGAGACAGAAATATTATTAGAAACTGGGGAAGGCTGCTAGATCAGCAAGCTATAGGCAAAGTAAGTATATAAATGGCATTGGAAAGTATGTGGACTGATGCTGAAGTCGCTGATGAAGCAGCTGAACTAAAATCATATGTTGTTCATGGGGAAGATGTCAAGTTGTGAAGGAGAAATGGCAGCTGTCTCTGTAAGCCAAATACACTAGAGTTGAAGTTCCACAATTGCCACAAACAGCTGTAATGAAAGTAAAGAGAAACTGTGAAACTGCAATAACTAGGAGTTGCAGAGACACTCGTGAAGGTTTGTGTTGAAAAGCTGTTGTTCAGCAGGAACTATCCATAAGCAACAGCAAATGTTGAATGTAAATAATCTTATTCAGTGAGCAAACCTGACAAAACAACAGCTCCCAATCTACTGAGAGGACAGATGCTTGTAAGGAAACACAACTAACATCTCATCATCCAACATCATCATTATCATCATCATTATTATCATCATCATCATCATCATCAACCCCCGTTTTTCCCATTTTCTACATGGGGTCAAGGTATCAGGTCAACTATTGCTATCTCTCTCTCTCAATTCAATGTCACTGTCCTTCCTTCTTCAACAGTCATGCCTGTCTCAGGTCTTGTCTTACACAGTCTATCCACCTATTTGCTGGATGCCCTTGTTTCCTCTTGCTTTCTTCCTATCCATCTCAAATCTTCTTCACTGGAATGTATTTTGCTTTTCTGCACATGTGCCTGAACCTCTATAATGTGTTCTTTGACTTTGTCTGTAATTGGAGCTATTTTGGCTTTTGCTCTGATGTCCTCATTTCTTTGTCTTTCCCACAGTGTGCATCCTACAACCTGTCTCAGGCACATCATTTCCATTATCTCTACCTTCCTGAACTGCTCTTCCTTTACTAACAATGTTTCTCTACCATACAGGAGTATTGGTCACCACTGTTTTGTACACCTTACTTTTCAGTTTCTTTGGTATTCTTCTGTTATACACTACCTCTGACACTCTGTGTCAGTTGGGTTTAGCCCCACTGATTCTAGCTTTGACCTCCTCATTCAGACTTCCCTTCTCCTCAACATCCCCTCCGAAGTACTTGAAGCTGTTAACCTGTTCCACTAATTTCCTTTCTATCAAAATTCTTAGCGTTTTCTGATTTCCCTCATTTACTGATATTACACCTGTCTTATCTGTACTGTTTCATTCCATGTGCCTTCAGTTTTGCATTCCATTTCCCTATCCTTTGCTGAAGTTCTTGCTCAGAGTTTGCCTGCCTGCATACAGCAACTTTGTTGATCTGTCCTCTCCAATCTGTCTGCTGATATATAGTCCATCTCCAATATGAACAGTAATGCACTCAGAGTTGAACCCTGATGCACACCCACTTTCACTGGGAACCCCTCTGGGAGACTGAACACCATTTGTACTTGAGTCATTGGGTTCTTGTACACTGCCTGCACTAATTCTATTAATTTTTCTGAGACTTTCAACCACCACAGAACTGCGCAAATCAGCTTTCTTGGGTTCTTGTCATATGCTTTCTGCAATTCTAGGAATGCCCAATTGGACTCTATTCCTCATCTGTAGTTACTTCTCAACTATCTGTATCACTACAAACATCGGATCCTTTCTGCTGCATCTTGATCTAAATCCAGACTGTTCTTCTTTCATCTTACTTTCTACCATATTGAATATTCATTTATCAGTCATTCTCTCCAGAGCTTTCATGCAATGTTGCAGGAGTTTGATACCTGTATTGCTCCCAGTTGTGGTTGTTTCCTTTGTTTTTGTACACTGGCAGTTGCATTCTTATTCCCCAGTCATCTGGGATGTGCCTTTCACTCCATTTTTCTGTGGGTACCTTCAGAAGCCATATTCCCCTACCTCAGCCAACATCTTGATCATATCTGTTGTGATCTCATCTGAGCCTGCTGTCATTTTCCTTACTGTTGTTATTACTTCTACTAGGGTGCACTTTTCTTTCATCTTAGACTAAATCTGAGGCAATACAGCTTCTGTAGGGTTTTCTTTATTCAGATGCTGCTGGAAGTACTCCTTCCATCTGTCTTTGATGTCCTGTGGACTGGTGAGCAGGTTGTTGCTGGCATCCCTTGCGACCTGATAGAGTTTCTTTGTCCTATCTACCAAGTCACTTTCCAGAAGTTGGTAGAGTATTTCTGATGCCTAGGTCTTTGGTATTGCAGCTCCTCTCTTAGTCTCTGTGTTAGCCAACTAGTCTTTCTTCTTAGCCTGGTCTGTTTTTCTATTTCCCACTTTTTCCTGCATTCCTTCTTTCTTTTGATGACTTTCTGGACTTCTGTATTCCACCACCAGCTTTCCTTCGGTACCTTATTTTCATACCTGGCTCTTCCATATGCCTGTTCTGTAGTCCTCACACATGCTGTTTTGAGGTGCTATCATACTGCTTCAACTGCACCTATTTCCTTTTCTTCCTGAGGTGATAGAGCACTGAGTATATTCCTGAACTCTTTCCCATCCATGTCTCCAGCCAAGTATCTGTTGACCATAGAGCCTTCTCTGACCACTCATTGTACCTGATTGTGGCAGCCAGTGGTTTATGCTATGGGCTGACTGTTTCTATTGGGGATACCTTTGCCATCACTTATTCTATTCCGGTACGCTTTTCTTACTAGAAGAAAGTCTGTCTATATTGCATGTTGGCCACCCTTGTATAAGATCTTGTGACCATGTCTCTTGCTGAACCATGTGTTGGCCAACATTCAGGTATTTGCCAGACAGAACTTTGAAGACCTCTCCTTTTTTATTCCTGTTGCCTACCAATGTTGGCCAAGGCAATCCTCATATCCTGTTTTGTCTGAACCAGTATTGGTATTCAGGTTCCCAACTATCAACACCAACTCATGTTTTCCTGTTTTATCTAGTAGGTCCTGCAACTGCTGTCCGAATGCACTCTTTTCTTCACCATCACAACCCTTCTGTGGGGCACAGGTTGAGATTATGAATAGTGTTCTATCCTTGCAACGATGACATCTCTTTCCCTCACCACAGTTCCCACACCATTTCTACCCTGTCCTCGTCTTGAATAGAAGACTCTGGATCCCATGCCAAGTAGATTTGATGCACTGTCCTTCCATCTCATTTTCTGGATACATAGGCTGTCCAGCCTTCTCCTTACCATCATGTCATCTACTTCCAAGCTCCATCATGTCAGTGGCAATTCTTACTTTATCTTTGGTAGGTTGCTTGGTTTTATACCCAGTTTGCACTCAACAGAGAGGTAACCCATAATGGGCAAATGGGAACCGGCCAGCTAGTAGCTTACTGAACCAGAGCTGCTGGGCTTTAAGGTGAGCACACTCTAGCCAAAAGGGAGTCATACACCCCTCCCACCATTAGCATGTGTCCCTGGTATAGGTCAGGGCAGGCCAGATCCTCAACCCATTTACCACCAGTAAATACCCATGCCCATTTGGTGACATTATTCAACATGAGTGAATTACCTAGAGACAATTTTTGCACCGGGTTGTTAACTCTGCCATGGCATACAGTCTGTGTTCCATGTTCTACTATCTTGAGGCTACTGCTCACCATCTTGAGTCTCTGCTGCTGCCCTGCTGCTGCACAGAACTCTATTTTGGGTGAGTTTGAGGTGGAAACAGCATGTTTTTGGGAGGAATGAGGAACCACACAGAGACACAGAAAGCACATGCAAACTCCATGCAGGCATTGGCCAGAGGTCAGGCTCAAACCTTGAACCTTGTGCATGGGAGGCAAAGCCCTTAATAGTAATTTAATTATAAAGACCTTAATAATGGCCTTAACCATTATAGCAACTTGGTATCGTGAAATCTAAAGAAAGAGTAAAAGATAAAATGACTTGACCAGCAATGATGATTCCAGCAAAGCACGTAGTATAGCGTTATGCATACCACAACAGTACATTTAGAAGAAGAGACCATTCTGGCCAACGGCTAGGAAAACCATCACACTATGCTAAAAGCAAACAACTAGTTTTCAATAACAAGAGCTACACTAGTGCTCAACACTATTTCAGAAGTGGCAACACGTGGGTATAGGTGGTTTTACTTTAATGTGTGCACACTGATTCTTTACATTTTTATGTTATGAGCTATTGGTAAGAGATGAAGAAATAATGTTGCTGGATATGTACTCAGGCATTTTTTTGAAACACTGATATTTATGTGATTACCTTGTACATTATTTACAAACACGTCGTGCAGAAAAATATGTAATCTGAACTATTTCAGAATAATTATTAATGAAAACTGAACTTAAATCAAATGTTTGTGATCATAAGAGTTGCTGGTTTCTGAAATTCTTAATCAAAGAACACTGAGGCATAGTTATTGAGCTAATAGGGGAAAAAAGCTAGATCTGAAAAAAAATGCTAAACAAAGAACAAACCCAGGAAACGGGAATAACACCAGTGATGTGAAGCTGCAGCACTTAATGCACTAATGCTGTCTGGGTACTTTGCAAAACACTGGATTGTTTTAACTTATAATGCTTAAGACATTTCCTTTCCCAGCCCTGTAAGGTACACACAGAATGTCACAGATATGTTAACATACGTAAGGCTAATCTTAATAAAAAGGAGGTGGCTTTAATAGATGGGGTGTGCAAACTGAAAGGAGTTAATGCTGGATATAGTTTTCCTTAATCGAACTTGCACCATAAATCCTACATTCTGGCTTTTGTAATTCAGAGACAAACATGTGACTGAAGTGTCAGTAGGTGAAGCCTAGCTCTGTTTTGTTTAAACTCTTGCTGTTAACTGTTTATAGTGGCCTTAGCACATGAGCATACTTTCCAGAGGCGCTATCAGGGTTAATCTTTCAGTTATTCATTGTATAATGTAAAGGGTGAATGTCTTAACTGTTCTGCTTAGAGTTCCTTCCTAATACAGAATTAATAGTTCACATGCCAGTTACAGGAACAGAATGTGAAAAGTGTCAGAATGCAACACCTCAAAGAGCATCTCTTGTTTTGATCCAAAATATTTAATCATGTTATGTTTGAAACTTCATAGCAAGTAATTTGTAGACCCAGAAATACCTGCTTAAGAAGGAAGAATCTCATTTTGTATACAGTGAACTTCTCTCTCAAGTGTTTTTCCATGTCTATGTTTACTGCTAGCAGCTCCCTTTGTCTAGCAAACGGAAAAAATAATCTTATCTGAACTTTCTGCCATGTTGATTCTAAAAAAAAAGGAGAGCACAGTACTGAGAAAGAAAACCTTAGAGAATAAATTAAAGTATAAATTCGTAGGATATTCATTCAAAACCTCTGTGCTCACCACGACTGTTGACAATCGTTAGCACACAAATGTGTTTATATTTCTGAAGTACATAAAAATAAAAACATCAGCTGTGTATGGTTACACTAGAGCAGGTCTTATAACATACAGCATTTCTTTTTGTAGCTCTAGAGGAGAAAAACATGTAAAATGCTTTTTATGTGGAGAAAGAAGTTTAATACATAGTCAGGTATGGTTCAACACAGATGTTCAAGTCCAAAGCATTCAAAAATCATTGTGTCAAAGCCAAGGACTTGAGCACCTTGTCGCTCAGCTATGTAGCTGCTCATCCTTGAAATCAAATAACAGTTCAGACAAGCAGCTGTAGCATAGGAGCTAGATGGGGGATACAGAATTAGGGAATGGAAGAAGGTTTTAGGATTAGGGAGCAGGAGCAGGATTTTAGGGTTAGGGAGCTGGAAGGAAGTTTTATGATGAGGAAGCGGGAAGAGTGTTTTAGGTTTAAGGAGCAATCAAGTAATTTAGGTTTAGGGGGGTTAGAGTTTTAGGTTTAGGGACTGGGAAAGGGGTTTTAGAGTTAGGGACAGATCAGGGAATTTAGGTTTAGGAAGGAGGGTTTGAAGTTTTAGATTTAATGAGGGATCTGGGACTTTAGGAAGTCAGAGTGGAGGTTTAGGTTAAGGGACCATACAAATGTGTTGGGAATTGTGTGAGAGTTTTAGGTTTATCGTTTAGGTACTGGTAGGGCTATGTAGTATTTCGGATCAGGTGTTGGGAGGTCTAAATAGAAATGGAAGTTTGGGCTTGCGTGAGTTAAAGCCCTTGCTTTTCTGTGTAAGTGGCAGTGAGCAGGTGTACTACAAGCTACTAGCATGTCACCACCTGTCAGGGAACTTACTTATTCTAATAAAACTGCTCAGTTCTTTTCTCACTATTTTAAAAACTTGAGCAAACAATCCTTTGCAAAAGAAACCTGGAGTCATTCAAAGGATGATAGCCAAACAGACATCTTTTTCACTTCTCAACTATTAATTCCATTTTTATTTTCATTTAGACATTAGGCGTGAGCATCTTTTTCTTGAGATAGAGTCTGGTAGTTCTTCTTCTGTGGCCAGTCTTTGGACTGCTTAAAGATGGCAAGATTTTAAAGTACATCTAAAATCTTTGAGCTGAGAGGTCCCCATTCATGCAGAGTTGCAGTTGTATTTGTTTATAGTTTCAAGATGCAAAATGAGAACTGTTGCTTCATAGTTAAAGTTTCTCAGAGAAAAATAATTTCTACATAAGTATTTTATGCACAGCAATTTTATAAAATGCAGTAACAGCGTGCTAGTATTTTTTAAATATTTCACAAGGAAGTAGGATTAAGGATAAAAGCACCCATTAAGGTTGCCTGCTTTCCTGCTTTCAGGGAACACTGTTCAGAACAGAAGACTTTCTACTCCGATCTTTGCCCAAAAGATTGTGTATACTGTAAGTAGAACAATAAATATTACAGTTTCTGATGCCCTCTTTAGGAGTCTTAGGTCAGGACTTAGAAAGAAAGTTGTGGACATAGCAGCGCACAGAAGGAAGCTTTCAGTGAAGAAATGATGGAAGCTATTCTGAAAAGAACCAAAAGGAAAGCACAACTACTAATGTATTCAGCATTGGGTAACTGTAGACTGCATGCATGCCGGACTCCAAAACCCAACAGGTGTGCCAGTGACAACAAAATGTGATAAAGTAGCACGCCAACACTTCCATGAAAGCACTCGGTGGAAGACACAAATGAGCCCATATTTATAGACTGACATCTAAAAATGAGGCATTCCTGTGGATTCCACAGAAAACATTAAAAAATGATCATTCTCTCTAAAAGTGAAGTCATACTTTTAACTTCTGTAACTCATCTGAAAAAAAAACATGTGTATCAGGTTTTAGACCTGTATTACACCTACTAGCAGTGTGACACATACTGATGTTAATCATAACACATGCAAATATAATAAATGTACTGCTGTCTTTCACATAAATATGTAATAGTCCAGAATGACAACCTAATAACCAATATGTGACACATATGTATTAACAATGAGAAAGTGTAGGCAGCCCAAATATATCTATGGATATGTACAACATCCACTTGTTTCAAACTTGTAATTATGGGAATGTTTACATTACGGTATAATCAGTGTTACCATTGCACCAGCACTGCAGGTATGGTAGACCTACAAAGTGTGTAATAAATACACATTCACCTGCACAGGTTACTATTTCTATCTGCTGGCCTTCCAACACAAGACATATGGAAATGACATAAAAGCATACAGCAAGCTTGTGCTATTAACCTGAGTACAGTATACAGATGATAAATATGTAGATGTTACATGCAATTATTTGTTGAACATGCCAAAGCATCACAGAAAACACAACTGTGTGAGTAGCACATTAAGGTGATATGTATGTGTGACTCAAGTAGAGAACAGGCTGTCACATCCCAGGAATATCAAAAGTTGCTATTAAAATAAATGAGACTGTCCTGGGGATTGCTGCATTTTCCATCATCATCTGCAGGCTATACTACATTGCATGATGCCACTGTTATTGTTTTGGTTAGCTCATATCTGATTAATAATGTACAAAGCACTGAAGTACAATTGTTTTTGCTGCACATACTGAATATGTAAAGTTCTTTATCTATTGCATATTTACTATTAAATATGTACCTGTTTTCTTCTGGATGCTCATAACATTTCATTCAGGTTTTAACAATAAATAGGCTGTGCAGGGGTGCATATGGCATGGCATATGGTGAGGGAGTAATTCTGTTATGCTCCCTTGCAAGGGTCTCCGCTCAAGTATAAGTTTATTAATTTTTGCTGCTTTCCACCTCCTCCTTACAGCTATAAGCATACTTATCTATTCACACAACACTAACCAAGAGACACATAACTCTCCTAAACAGTGTGCCACTCAACCAAAGCCCCTAAGGCAAAACAGCATGCCCAACACATTAGTCATAGGTGACTTGATAGTGAGGCACACTGATGTCCCACTCACTAGGTTGAATAAGGAGAAACTAACAGCTGCCTGTCAGGTGCCAGGATCCACCACATAACAGATGCACTCAGGTCCCTCAACAACAGGTACAAATATGACTCTGTCATTGTACATGTGGGTGTGAATGACCCGAGATGTACCTCCCAGGACTACATCAAAAGAAACATGGAGGAGCTCTCGGATTATGTAGCCCAGGCGGGTAGGACCCTAGCCCTGAGCAGCCTTCTAACATCACCCAGAATGATACCACAGTACAAGCAGAAAATGATTGATTTCAACAATTAGCTAAGTTTCTGGTGTCATTCTAAGGGGATCTGGTATCTGTCTGCCTGGGATGACATGATTGACAGACCTCGATGCTTTGCCAGAGATGGCCTGCATCTGTCACCCCTGGGCTTCAGGATACTAGTCAAGGCTCTTGCCACTCCTATAATCCCTTTTTTAGGTGGTGTTCCAAAGACCAAATCACCACCATAACAGCTACAAATAAATACAATCTGATGGTCATGCTGCTCAATGCTAGAAGTCTAAATCTCAAAATGCACTCGCTCAAAGCACTCCTTAAAATGGAGAACATCAACATTTGTGCTGTAACAGAGACCTGGTTCAAGGTAGCAGAAAGCACCCCTGCACTACCAGGCTATAACTCATTCTACACCTTTCGGCCCCAGAACTTGGACCGAAGCTCCAAAGGCAGTGATGTTTCCATATTCATAAAAGATGCAGACACCTACAGACTGGTAGCCCAACATAACACATCAGAGATACTTCAGGTGCAGCTAACATTGGGTAAGACAGTGATTCAGGTCATAGCCTGCTATAGGCCCCCAATCATGACTCAAGACTCACACTCAACATTCCTAAACACCCTGGAGAATATTAAGGTCAAACCTAACACTCATACTGGGCAACTTCAACCACCCCTCCATTAACTGGGAAAACTACTTATGTACCAATACAATTGCCCAACGTTTCCTGGAATTCATTAATTCCAATGCCTTGGACAAGCTTGTTCTTACCCCCACAAGAGGTAGCAACATCCTTGACCTGGTCATTACTAACATGGGCGACCATTGCTCTATACCAATAGTCAACTCCTCCCTGGTTAGATCTGACCACAAACTAATCACCATGGAAATCCACATCCCTCCCCCCCCCACCCCCGCAAAGGTAACCACCATGAAAAACTTCTCCAAAGCTAACTTTGGGCTCCTAAAAACATAGGTGGCTAACTTCACGGCACCCATGCAATTGAAGAACGGCTGCATGACCGCTGAATCATACACTAATGTCCTGTACGGACATGTACACAAATGCATGAATCTTGCCATACCCAATAGAACCAAGACGCTCTCCTCCAAAACAAGGAAGCTAATCTGGTGGTCCCCTGCCATAAACAAACTCTACAACAGAAGCAGGAAACTGATGCAAAATAAGGCGAAGTCCTAAGATTGGAAAAACTCCCTTAGCAGCCTCAATAAAAAGTTGAGATCCCTCATCAAATCTTCTAAAGCTGGCTATGAAAACAGAATTGCAGCAGATAGTAAAGACATCCACAATGCCTTCTATAGTTATGCAAAGAATCTCCACAGCAATACCCAGATTTACTCAGAGCTGTTGCACAATGGCACCTCCGATACCGAGCCAACAGATGTTGCCAATATACTGGCCGACAGATTCAGTGCCAACTTTACCCCTGCCCCCCAAGGACCAATCACAATAACAGTAGATTATCAGGCACCCAGTATTACTGCTGCCCAGGTTAAAATAGCACTGTCCAAGGCCAAGAATACAGCTTCTATGGGACCTGACACTATCCCTGGCTGTGTTCTACATGAACTACTGAGTGAACTGGCACCTCACCTGTGTGCCCTGTTCAATCACAGCCTCACCTCAGGCTTTGTCCCTACAGAATGGCACACTGCTACAGTCATCCCTCTCCACAAAGGAAGAGTGACTACAGACCCTAGAAACTATCGCCCCATTAGCCTGACAAGTCTTATATGCAAAGCTATGGAATGCATCATCATGGACCTAATAAACAAGGATAGAGGGAATCTCCAAACTCTGGATCCCACACAGTATGGTTTTGTGAAGGGTAGATCATGCCTGCTCAACCTGATCAACTTCCTTGATTCAGTCACCAGAGCTGTGGATGAAGGCAAGGTGGTTCATGCAGCCTACCTTGATCTGGCCAAGGCCTTTGATACCATTCCCCACTCAGAAATCATAAAAAAACTCACTAAGCGAGGCATCAACCCCATATCACTAGGTGGGATGCAAACTGGCTCACAGATAGAACCCACAATGTGAAAGTAGCTGACTCCAAGTCAGACTGCCGACCAGTCACGAGTGGAGTCCAACAGGGTTCTGTCCTGGGTCCACTCCTGTTTGGTAGCTACTTCTCTGAAGTCCAGGCCAACACGAATAGACTCTGGCTGACAAAGTTCACAGACAATTGCAAGTTGGGAGCCATAATTAACTCCCCAAGTGATGTTGACATCCTACAGAAAGGCTTAACTGAAAACAAAGACTGGTGTCAGAACCATGGCCTTAAGCTCAATGCCAAAAAAATGTGTCTTCATCCCCTTTGGGAAAAACCCGGTTCCCATGACTTACCACATTGATGGTAGTCCACTGACCACAGAAAGTATCATAAGAGACCTGGGAACATAGGTTGACAGCAACCTCTCTTTTGACCACATTGCCACTGTGGTCAGAAAGTCCTTCTATGTGGCACATCTCATTGCTAAGGGTTTTGCATCCAGAAAGAAAGAGGTCATTGTCTCCCTGTATTTTTCCCTCATTAGGCCAATCATCGAGCACAATGCCCGATTTGGCATGTACCTCACTAGACACCTGCAACAACTGGAGAGGCCGCAAAAGTACCTCATAAAGAGGATTCTATGCCTTAAATACTTGTCCTATATAGACAGACTCAGAAAACTCCAACTATTCTCTGTCTCATATCACCTACTTAGAGGCGATCTCTGCTTGACTTACAAAGCCACATCTAACCCAGCTCTGTTAGAAATGCTACATTTAAAGAAATCCCAATCCCTCCGCAGTACACAGTCCAGCAACCATAACCTCATTACCACAATCAACAGAACAAGCTGGAGGGACAGGTTCATAACCCAGAGACTGCCCATGTTATGGAATAGACTTCCCATACATGTCAAGCAGAGCACCCACTGGCCCTCTTCAACAGAAATCTTGATGAGTGAATGGGAAATAGAAAATTCACCCTGGAGATCATTCCAGTGGCTCTACTCAACAGAGGCACTGTGAACTAAGGTCGGGTGGCATGATGCCAGGGTAATCCTATGGGCTAGGCTTGTAAAGGCTCCAGGGCCATTAGCCTAGTGCATACTTATGAACAAAAGTACATAAGAAGGTTAAGGGCACTGATCCACAGTTTGGACTAACTAATATTCCTCGCCACATGCTCTGTAGTTTGGACTGACCATACCGCCATGAATAGTGAAATAAACTCTAAAGCTGATGAACTATGAACAATCTGTCCATCCCTGGAATCTCTAACTAAATTACTGCAACAGACTGCAATAGATGACCAACAAATTAAAGTTACCACTGGCAACCATGAATCACAGCTACAGCACTTAAGTACCTCATTAATCCAACAGCAAGAAGAGCTGATGGAACAGGGATCTATTATTGCCACCCACTCAAATTACATACAATAACTACATGTGCACTTGTAAAAGCTGGAGCACAAGCTGGATGGCCTAGAAAATCAAGCCTAATGGAATAACTTGAGAATAATAGGCTTACCAGAGAAAGTGAATGGCCTTACCCCATTGGTTTTATCAAAAAAGAGCTGGGGAAATTATTGGTGGAAAGTCGTTGCCCTGTGAAAGAAAGAGTGCATAAAATCAACTCCAAAGTTAAACAACTTAACATCTCCTGGCATCTCATAGTTACATGCTTGAACTACAACAATCAAGAAGCTATCCTAAGCAAAGCTCAGCAAGAAGGCCCTAAGTTGCAAATGGACATGCCATTAGAATTGCCCCAGACTAAAGCACAACACTTTTTGCAAAATGAAAGCTGATGTTCCCATATCTTTACTCCTACTGGGATCTGGGCTATGCAGTCGACCTGAAATTTCCTGCAGGCCAGCAAGTTAATAAGAATGGCCAATGACACCAGTTTTATAGACCTGAAGAAGTGGAGCATTTCTTGAAAGGAATCACAAAAAATTGGCCAACCACTTATGCCAAAACCATGTGGGAAGAATATTCATTAGCTACGTTTCAAAAAAAAGAGAGAAAGATCACAATCAGGTTCCCTGATCAAGTAACTGGTGGGTAAAAACTGTAGAGAGACATCAGCTCTTCATACAAATGGGGAAGAAATATCTGAAAAAGATCTTTAGTAAAATGTGCATTTAAGTATTAAGTAAACTATTAAAGAAGTTGAAACCCATTTCACTGGCAGCAGATAACTTGCCATCAGAATATCTAAAATTAACAGCAGCTGTTATTGCCTTCCCTGTGTCAATACTTATAAACCGCTCTATAACAGAACAGTATATCCCAGCTATTTGGAAAATTGCATATATTACACCATTTACACAAAGGAGGTAATTCAACAGAACTAGCAAACCACTGGCCCGTTGCTATACTTTCACTACTTTCTAAAATTCCGGAAAGATGTATCCACTTTCAGCTTCTTAAATACCTTCTAAACAATAATCTCCTCTCATCGTCACAAAATGGATTCCGACCACATCATAGCACTACTACAGCTCTTCTAAATTTCACTAACACTATAAAAAAATTCAGAGATGATGGCAAAATAGTGCCTTCAGTCTTTTTGGACACGTCTAAAGCATTTGATACAGTTTCCCATCCTAAGTTACTGTCCACGCTGAAAAATCTTAATATCAACCCTGATGCTGTTAACTGGTTTCAAAGTTATCTATCTAGCCACCAGCAAGCTGTGAAATGGAAGCAAGATCTATCCCCACTCCTTCCTGTTACACATGGAGTCCCTCAGGGTTCAATCCTAGGGCCCCTCGTCTTCAGCATATGCATAAATGATCTTAATACTGCCTCCTCTCAAGTATCTATCATACAATACACAGATGATTCAGCCCTCGTACATCCAGCATCCATAATAACTCAACTTCTTGCAGTCACACAAAACCCTTCTCTGATATAGAAACATGGCTATCAAACTCACAACTCATTCTCAACCTTAATAAAACTAAACTTATGATCTTTTATCCATCTAAACCTACTAACCTCCCAGCTAACGTTCATATTACTGCCAGTA
The DNA here is from genome assembly GCF_019279795.1 of Protopterus annectens. Lineage (NCBI taxonomy): Eukaryota > Metazoa > Chordata > Ceratodontiformes > Protopteridae > Protopterus > Protopterus annectens. The sequence continues at coordinate 1,163,227,113 of NC_056733.1, read as the reverse complement.
ATAATACTAGGATTTTTCCAGATTCCCAAACAAAACTATTAGGCGTCATAATCGACAACAGACTGAAATATGACATACACATTTCTAACACAATCAAAAAGGTTCACAAGAAAATGGGAACGATGTATAGAAATAAAAAAAATTTAACAGACGCTGCAAATATAGCCATAGCTAGAACCCACCTTCTCGCCTTACTTGTATATGCATCCCCCATACTTACCAACCTCAAAAAGTCAGAACTAAATAAATTAGAATCATGTTATAATAAGATAGCCAAATTTGTAACAGATTCTACGCATTCAACCAATGACTGTCAATGCCTAAAAAAATCTTTCTTGGTTGGAACTACCACATATTATGAACTATAACCAGTTAATAACGGCTCACAAAATAATGCACAATCTGACAATGTACCTTCCTCAAAAAATCTTCTACAACCCTACTCTAACATTCATACTCTTCGATCATCTAACAAAGACTTGCTCCAAGTAACCAAAGTATCCAATACAGCTGGCAACTCTCTTTACTCTAACTTTGTTGCCAGAAATTGGAGTACCCTTCCACATAGTATTAGATCCATAAACAATCTTAATCATTTCAAAATATCTCTCAAAAGACACTTATTTGAATCCTGGCTTTGCACATGTAACACCCCAGGTTAATTATTAACTTAGTATTACTTATACAATTTGGCTATATGTACTAACTCTGTTAACATATTCCTTCTAACAACACTACTTCTCTGTAAGTAGTTACATTCCTAGCTGCTGCTCTCATGACGGAAGTATTACTGACTATGCACTACTTTGCCTAAGTGATTCTCCCTACTTAATTTCCTAACTAATGTTATGTTCATCCACATATATAAATTCAACCATATATTTGTCTATATTCAAGTGTTTAAAGTCTTGTTCTGTTTGATACTATGTATATAATTTATTTTTTACATTTTATCTTGTAAATGTGATAACGCTCATTTTTTTGTCAATTTTGTTTATAATTTTTATTACTTGTTGTGATAATTTGTATGCAAGCTTAGACTGGAGCTTTTCTCCTCGGGCCTCCGCTACATGGGCACTGTCCCAGTCAAGCCATCCCAGTAAACAAATGTCAAATAAATAAATAATAAAAATAAAAGTATCAAGCCAAGGAACAACAGCTTTAAAATCTTTGGTCTGCAATCGTCAGAAGATAATAAAATCCAAGATATTTGCTTCTCAGCTCTGGCAATAGCCTCCTTGTTGAAATGTTGACAGAATGAAAACAAGACTGAATCTCAAAAATCACTCTACTCTTTTAAATTTCTTTTTGGGGGAGCAATCCCCCATACACCCCCCAGTGTAAGGGGCAAGTCTCCCGAGAATCCTTGAACTTACATGTACCAACTCTGAGATTGCCATATCTCAGAGAAAAAGGAATATTCCAAGAAATAGCATCTCTGACTTAATACAAACAAGTCTGATCATTCATCCATTCAGTCACCATATTTCAGGACTCACTCTAGCAGCTCCTGACATTTCAAATGGTTACCCTGGAAATATCTGCAGAAGAGGTGACAATCCTGGAGTAGTTATGGTATTCTTCTCAGCCTTTCTATCTAGAGCCACAGGAGGATGTGCAAGGAGCTCTCACCACCTAATTTGTAGCATACAAGAGTCAGAACATACCTTAATGCACTGATCTCCCTCCAATGCACACCACACAGGCAACCTACCTTCCCTTCGGTGGCAAGGATCAGAATTTTTGCATGTTATTCTATGGTCACCGACTTATACATACTATAAGTCCTCAAATCGCTGGTATGTTACTTCAGACATTTTTACTCTCAAATTAGGGGTTCTAAAATATCTAGTATTGGGCATTACTGTCCATGCTAAACTGGAGACCCAAATGGATAGCTTTCAGACATTGTGACCAACTGCATGGCAGTCAATCTCCTTCAGGAAAATGGCTGGACCATAGCATGGATGTTTTGTGAGCAGCCTACTGCCGGGAGTGTCACATGCCCTGTTATCATCATCATCATCAGCCCCCTTTTTCCTATTTTCTACATGGTGTCAGGGTGCCATGTCAACTGTTATGCCCTGTCGTCATTTGCATTTTCAGATAAAATTAACTTAATCTAGATTATACACAGGACTATACCTAATGTATATGTGGTATAAAAGACTTAAATGGAACTGTTATGGTTTCTTTTGTCCCCAGTCTCCCAACTGACTTGCATAATTCAGGAATCCTGGCCGGGAGTACACTGACAAGGATTGTTTCTCTCTTGATATCCTGCCAGTAAACTGTTAGACTTCTTGTTTATATTTAATGCTTTTCTTTTTCCTTTTTACTCATTGCAAAGAATATAAGCAATTGTATAATCTACAGTTTTAAGTTAGCACTAACATTTCATCATTGCATTACCAGGCATAGCCTATCACTCTTGTTTTATATTCAAGCAAGTTTCTGGTTGGGTCAGTCGAGTTAACTTGCTTTGCATTAAATTCAGGTAGATTATCTTGCAGTGTATGTACAAACATGGCACAAAATGCATCTCTTTGCTTCACCCCACAGCAGATATAGTGCAAGAAAATAATCAATTAGACATCAGCTGCATATCTTTGAATGTAACAAGGATAGCCACTGTCATCAAAGCACATGTTCTGCTGTGTGGACGTAATAGGACCAGAGCACAATTAATACTCTTACGAGAATCTAAGTTGAAAAGGGTAAAGAAAGGAAATCTTCTGGGAAATGGAAAAGTAGAATTTTTTTGCCAGCTAGTGTCAGCTAAGTGAGGACTAGACATACTGTTACACACATCAGTAAACTGGAAGATTAAATCCAAAAGTAAAGACCAACAAGGTAGGTGTCTCATAATGATATTTCAAACTGCTCACTCAGATCTAACCATAGCAAACTAATATGGCACTAATGAGGATAAAGAAGCCATAGTTCATGATTTCCACAGTGTGGCCCAATAGGCCCATAAACACCACGGTCCCCTCTTGGTAGGAGAAGACTAGAAAACTTAAGAATAGGAGTGCACTCTCCCATATGGAAAGAGATCTTATTTTGGAAGATGTCTGGAGAATCTTAAGTCCCAAAGAATTAGTTTGCATGTTTTACTGCACAGGCATAGTTAGTCATCTTGACTTTTGTCTGGCTGACAGACCACACCTTTTTATGGGGCTGGAGGCCCAAACTGAAGCAGGTTGGCTTTTAGGCCACCCGCTGGTAAGTCTGACATTTAGACTTCCTGACAGACAGCACAGGTCACCCCAGTGGATACTAGATCCACTTCTATTACATAAGAAGAAATATATTTTCTTAGAAAACAAAATTTCTGATTTACTCTTTTTTTTCACAAGATGGCTACTGTAGAGTAAACACCTACCTTTCCAAGGTTCCATTCAATATCTATGATCCACTTATTTAAACACAAACTCAGCAAAATCAGTTTAACCAATTTGACAATAATTGTAACTCAAGTTAATTTTTATCAGTTTCATTTAATTTCCTAATTTCTGTCTAATTATACTTACCGTTCCTGGAGGGGAGCCAACTGTGGAGTTGCCAGGTGGTGAGTGGCCCTTCGATGAGTCCATCTCCTCAACCTGTAAAATACCAGGATATCTGTTCTAATTCTGTGTCAGAAGTTTACTATACTTACCTAAACCTATGTGATACAAATGTAGCATAATCAAGAAGAAAATACATGGATTTGTTTTTCAACCTCTAAGACCAAATCATCTTCTTTAATCTCTCCAGAAAAAAAAGATATTTTAAATAAAAGACTTAGAGGCTCAACAAAAGAGGAAAAAAGTCCTTCATCTGCCAAAACTAAATTAGAGAATCTCATTCTTGACAAGAAAAAGATTGCTCTATAACCTGTCCAGAATGTGAATTACAATGTCTCAAATCAATTAACAACTATTAATAAAACATTAATGGAGCTGCTGTGGTGGTGCTGCGGTAGCATTATCGCCTCACAGTAAGATGTTGTCCTGTTTGATTCTCAGCTAGAGCATTTTCTGTGTGGAGACATGCATGAATGGGCGTACCTTTGTTGAAGGTTGTGCATCAAGGCCGGCAACTCGGCACATAAAAATCTACTGCCAATCATTAGCGGACTGGAGTTCCACTGTGGTGACCCCTAACCAGGAAAAGCCGAAAGACACAACAACAACAACAATAAAACATTAAAGGATTTTACCAAAAGGTGGTGTTTCTCTTCTTACAGTGTTTTTTTATTTGTTTTGATTTTACCAAAAGGCTCAAGCATTCAGAAAATAGAATATATTGTTGTGAAGATCATTCAAACTTGATCCAAAAAGATCTTTCTGAGCTACACAAAGGCATAATGTCAGTAAGAGATAGACTCATGGACCTGGAAGCAAGAAGTCATTGCAATAATGTATTTTGTGGCATTCTTAAAACCACAGACATGAGTGATTTATGGGTAATCATTAAAGATATGCTAGCCATCCTTCTCAGCCATCAACTGTCTCCAATATTAGAACTGAATGCACCCATCATTTGCTGTGGATGAGTGAAGAGCTTGATGGGTGCATTCAGTTGCATTATGTATTTCTTTATTTTGGCCACTTTTAGAATTAAATTCACATCTTGTTAGTTTAAAAATTGAACATAAACTTGAACTTAACTCTAAAAGTGACCAAAATAAAGAAATACATAATGTGGCACAATCACAAAATTACAGTTACTTCTAACTTTCCACTTGAATATAAAATTGCCAGGCAAAAGCTTGTTCCTTACTGTGCATATCTAATTAAGCACCATATTAGATTCTCAATGCAAGTTCCTGCCAAACTGAATTTCAATAATCAAGGAATAAAATACTCCCTAAACTCTCCAACTGAAGCTAAACAAATATTCAATAAACATTTTAGCTTCACACCTGATTGAAATGACTGAGAGCCATTACATTAGCCCTTATCTTAGACTGCTTCTCAAAATTAATTCTTCTGCCAAATCATCTTTTTCACATTTCCTAATATCAGTGCAGTTAAGGGACTGAATGCCAATTTTGGCTTCTCCCAGTGGTAAAATGTGTTGGTCCTTTTCAGCTTTCTTGCCATTACTATCTGTTCAATGTTGTTTAAATAGAAGAAAGATTAGAACACCACCATACTGGAGTTTATGTCACTTAGCAACATGAGAAGTTCCTTTGAACTCTGACCTACCTCACTTGTTCTTCCTATTTAGGTACTGACACCATTTATAAGCAGAAGTGCTCCCAGCAATCTTAGTCCTCTTAAATTTTTTTGTTCTAAGTATCGGCATCTGGGAACCTAATTTAGCTACTACAAATGGAATATAAACCCAGAGTTGTTTTTATTTGAAATAATTGTTACATAGAATGGATCTTCATATTTTTTGCATTTAGTAACTTATTTTTATATTTGGAGCTTTTGGAAAGTTTCCTTTTAATGTAATTAGAATACATTGGTAATATTTGCCTTAGTGTTCAATGTCTTATGAAATGAGAATCATAGGATCACAGTAGGTTACTATGCTATAGATCAGGAGATCATTTTAAGCCTAGCACTTTCATCCAAATGTAATGCTATAGATACTTTAGTCAATAACCAGGATTGTATTTATTAATGACTGCCCATGTCCAGGAGGGTTGTGGGTGCGATCCCTAGTAAGAATTTATGGTGCCTCATCCACTGTAACATAGTCCAGATACAGGTTTGCTGCACCTGGGTCAGTTTTGGAAGGGGCCCTTCAGCACCCTTGTGCAGAAGTCATTTTGTTTACAAAATATCTTAATTAAAATTAGGTACAGCTATTTTAACTGTCAATATTTTGTTACTTTATTTTAATTTTTTTCTCTTTCTTCTCAGTATAGGAGTAATAAGGTTAGGCCTATAGGGAGGGTGAGAAGAAATTACATCAATTTTACTTTACTGTACTCTCTACAAATGCCTGCAAGTATGAATGCAAATCTATCAGATCTTTGGAGTGCTGCAGGCTTTATCCGTGCATTATATAATTTTATTGTTTCAACTAACAACAAACTTCTTATTTTATACTCTTAAATATTAAACTGATTTTGTAATCGAGTCATGAGATAATAGTACCACTTATTAAACAATCAGAATTCCCTACTACACAAAAATGGATCAAAGATGCAGTTCTTGTTGGAAACAGCACTAGAAAATCTGGAGTTGCAATCCTTGTGAAAAACTCTTTTTCAGAATGCATTATCGACTCTGATTATGATCTGTTTGGTAGATGGTGCTGCATTACAATTAAAAATAATTATTCTTCCAAACCTATTCTTCTTTTCACCATGTACTCACCTTTTTTTCACCAATTAGAATTGTTATTACAAATTACCAACATTCTTAGAAAATTCAAGGATCATCTATGTATCGTAGGAGGAGACCGGAATGCAATAATCAATCAAGTATTAGACAGAGGCAACTATTATTCAAATCTTGATGCAAACATCTGCTAACCTATCTTAGATCTTCAATTTAAATTTGAACTTACTGATCCAGTTGGATTTGTGCTCCCTCTGACAATAAATTTACCTTCTTCTGTACTTGTTTTAAAACATGGTCACAAATCAACTTCTTCCTCATATTATCTTCCATTCTTAGAAATGTAACCACATTCTTAACTGAACCTCATACTCTGTCCATTCCAAAATCCAGATGATAATTTATTTTTCCTTAACTGCAAACAAGTCACCCTCAGTAAATAACTGGAATTTTAATCCCTTCCTATTATAAAAACCGGAGTTACTACAAGGTATTAAAAACATCTTAATAATTTTGCTAACAACTTATCACTTGATAATTCAAAAATAGACATAGTATGGGCTGCTTTTAAAATACAACCATGTAACCTCCTTATAAGCAAAGTCACTTACTATAAAAATTTAAAAGCAAAAATACAATAATTTCAGACTTAAACTTCAACAATTGGAAAAAAGGTTAGCCCAAATTTATGAGCCCATAATTGAACTCCAAATCAAACAGGTCAGCAAAGATCTCATTCTTCTTTATAGATGTCAGCTATCATAATATGAAAAGTACACCTTAGCCAAATACTTGGAATGATCTCAATTCCTCTCAAGACTCTTAGATACACTAATTGTCAATCAAATAAATATACCTTTTATACATGTAATTCGCAAAAACACTTCTTACCACTCAACTTCTTATATATTTTCTATATGCAAAGCTTTCTAATAGAACTTATATGAAGAGACTCCAATTGCTTTTACTACAGATGACCTGGATTCATACTTAAAACAGCTAAAATTCCCCCAAATAGCTTCACACCATAAAGAACTGCCTTCTAAACCTATTCACAGTTTAAAAATTAAACAAGCTGTTAAGAATTTTAAAAGGGGGCATTCAATTGGCCCTTATGGTTTTACTTCTGATTTTTACAAATTCTGTCAAGATAAATTGTTATTATCTTACTGCAAGTATTTAAATACATAAAGATTAATTATATAGCTGCTCTATACCTTAATAGAGCCAAATACATATTAATTCCCCCAAATCCAAATGAGAATTATTAACTCATCACTCTAATCAATCTTGATCTCAAAATATACCTTACTGTATTTGCCAATAGATTGAAACTGGTTATGCCTACTATAATCTTTCCTTTCTAGTTTGGCGTCTTTCATTCATGACAAACATCAGATCAAACTATCACTTTTAAGTTATTTCAACTTCTTAAAACCAATTATAATGCTAACATTTATGCTTTATCACTTGATGCTTCTAAAGCATTTGACAAAATAAATATCATCTTTCTTTTTCCCATTTTATCTATTTTTGGATTTCCCTATGAGTTTATACAGTCCTTCAAGATAATTTATTCCAACTCAGATGTGGAGTACATCCAGGGATGTCCTCTTTTACCCTAAGATTTACATAAAAGTCTTATTTCTTGCTTTGACTCAAGGTCTTCCTATCAAATATTCCATTAAATACTTATTAATTAACTTTTCCTCTCCTCCTACATGCAACTACCAAAATGATATTTACAGAACCTGGATACAAATAACATCAGATATCAAATGATGGGGGCTAGTGCACTTTCATTCCTATTTAAAGTTGTGATAGTCAAAATTAATATCTTCCCAAGAATTCTATTCTTCATTATATCTACTATTCATTCAATTACTAAAAAACTATTTACTCTAATCTATATTGAACTAGGTAAATTCATTTGTCATGCTAAATTGACAAGAATTCCTTATACCGAGATGATCAGTCCAAACAAATTAAGGAGCTATGAGCCTTCCATACTTTTATATTTATTATCTGATTACAAGAGCCTCGCTTCTTCTAAAAGCCATTAACTGGTAGACCTATAGCAATCAATGGAACCCTACTTAGCTAACTATCTGGCAAAAATATTCTGTCTTTCAACTGCAATCCTCGTGCCATCCCTTTTTTAAACTCCAAACATTAAAAAAAACTAAAAATCAACAAAATTTGAAAACACACATTGATCATTTTCAAAAATTAACCTTTTACATTTAGAGAAAATAGTTTTACTATTTCAACCAATCCATAATAACAAAATTTTATTAAATAATAACCCAATTGATTTATCCAATTTTCCACTATCAAAATCTTGTTTAGTCAGGGATATTATAGGTAGAGAAACCAATTCAATCACAAATTTTCCTCCATCTCTTAAAATTACTGAAAGGTTATATATCTATTCTTAATGTAATGTAGAACACCCTAAAACCTAAATTATTTATTAAACAAGAGCAACAAACTCAAACAATCACTGCCACTAATTCATTCAAGCCTTACTGGCCCCATAAGCCATTTCCTTTGCTTACAAAACATTTTTACACATAAAATTTAAAAATGTTTACTTAATTAATTTTGACTCAACCAAGATCATGTTGTATCAAGCAATGATCTTCCAAAACAATTCATTATTCTTAGTATGAAGCACATTCCTTCAAAACAATTTTTTTACACTCAATTTATAATAAACAAGCCTAACAGACTCCTGTCAAGATCACCTCCTTCAACTCCTCCTTTTCTAGTAAGCGCACTACATATGGTTTGCCTGAAGCTGATATTTTACACATTTTTAGGACTGTAGATTCACTAAAACTCATGTACTACTGCACAAGATAAAATTCACCAGATTTACAGCCTTTATCTTGGCATTTTACTATTCTACATATGCCTCCACAGAACACAAAACCCTTAAACTTAAAAGCACTCTTTGTCTTCAGTATGATCAAATATTATATTATGACCAAGTAGAACTCTTTAGCCAACATAATAAGATCCAAATTTGTTAAAATAGCTATCAAACACTAGAATGTGTTTAAGCTAATTCTGAAACCCAACCAAAAATCTAATTCTACACTTAAAGCTTAGGAATTAGTACTAAACTTATCCACCGGTGCGTTTGGCATAACAGTTAAGGTCTTCAACTTATGGACACAAGTCACAGGTTCTGACCTCAGGTCATAGGCTAGGTTTAAAGAGGCCTTTCAGAGTATTTTAGGGTGGGAGGTTCGCATAATGGTTAAGGTATTTCCATTATGACACAAGGTACAGGGTTTAACTCTGACATGGAGGAATTGACTACGCTTAAAACTGTCCAGAAGGGCAGATAACCTAGTATTAATCTATGAACCTATACATTTCTTATTATGACCTTTCTACCATTAACTGTCTAAGCTTATCTTTCTTTTCATCCACTCAAGAGAGTCTGTTTCCTTTTCTAACATGTTTTTAAACCTTATTTTTAGGGACTGTCAGTATTTGTATATAGTGTGAATATTTTATATTTGTTTAATTTCATATTTTTAAATTGTTTATAGCTGTTATTGCCTTCCATATTTATTTAATGTTGCAAATGAAATTTTCTTGAATAAAGTGTATGTTAAAAATTTTAGATTCAGGGCAAGATTAGGGCAAGTTGGGGAGGAGGTAGCCTCTGCTTAGTTAAGCAAAAAGGAGAAATAAACAACCAACTAAACCAAATTAATGTCAAGATAAGTGCACTTGCAAAAAGATACAAGAGAGAGGGTTGTCAGGATAAAGAATGTTGTTGGGCACTCAAAGGTGCTGAACAAGATTATAAACATATACAAAACTTCCAGATAGTGGCAAAATGGGAAAGAATGAAGCTGTTCTACTGGGTGAAACATATAATTTCCTCCCATCTACTAGCTAAAAAATCCAAAGAGAGAGAATTTCCACAGTCTCTATCAGAGCACTCAAAAAACAGGGGAAGACAGATTATCCTTAACCCCTTAAGAATAGTACAACTTTTCTCAGAGGAATATGACTCTACTCTGTGGACACCAACACAGAATTCCAGTACAACATTAAATACAGATCAGGTTGGCCCTACTGCCAGATTCTACCAGGTGAACTGCTTAAGGCAATACCTTTGGAAGACACATGTGAAGCTTTTGAAACTCTTCCAGGTGGGAAAGTCACAGGCCTGATAGTCTTATAATTGACTTGTATAAATGCTATAAAATGTTTTTAGGTCCTCAATTCCTAGACCTCTATCAGTATGTTATAGATAATAGTAATTTCTCCAAAATCATGATTAGAATCAAAGTAATCATTCTTCCCAATATAAACAGAGACAGAGAAGACCCTTCCAACTACCAATATATCTCTCTGGTAGATACAGAACTAAAAATGTTTGTTTAGTTACTTGAATGCAGACTTGAAAAAGATTTTTCCAGATATCATTGGTTCCAATCACTTTGGTTTTATTAAAGGCAGATTGGGGGGGGGGGGGGGCTACATGCAATCAGGACTTGGCTGAATGCACAGCAATATGTTAACAGGAAAATATTCAGGGAGATGTACTTCCAATAGATTTTCTAAAAGCTTTTGATTCAATTTATTGGTCCTTCATCTGGAATGGAATGTCACTGCCAGGAATCCCTGCCAATTTTATGAAGTGATGCTAACAACTGTATGTCACTCCCACAGCCTACATGGACATAAACTGAATCACCACTAACATTATTGAGTTGAAAATTGACACCATAGTTTGCCCTTTGTCCCCTCTTTTATCTGACAGCTATGTTTGTAATTGATCTTTTCTTGGACAAGACCATGCATCCTTACAAGATAAAAATCAGGTAATATACCCCTACTGTTAATAACATGGTTCACAGATAACTGTGCAATTTGGCTCAGCAAACCCCATCTTTACATACAAAAGGCTCTAGACATACTGGACACCTTAACTTGTACAAGTGGCCAACTTGTAAACAGATCAAAAACAGGTATCCTTCCTTCGATGCAAGACTCATTGCACATATGTAACACCACCACTGATGTTATAGGTTCATAGGTTCATAGATTATTACTAGGTTAACTGCCTCTGTGGGCCATTTTAGGCCTAGACAATTACCCCATGTGAGGATTGAACCCTGCACCTTGTGTCTGTAAGGTGAACACCTTAACCATTATGCCAACCCCCTCCCCCCACAGCCACTAATCACAGAGGTGAGGATGAAGTCAGAAGAAAACTGCCATTCATAAATAAAATTCAGCTGGTAAAAAGGTGAATCCTCCCCAAGGTACTTTTTCCATTGTGACACTTACCCAATACCACATTTGTGCAGCACACAAGTAAACTAAAAACAATCATTTCAGCTATTCTATGGAATGGCAAACCACCGTGGATAAACAAGAACATTTTTTTTATCCCTGCAAAGACAAGGGGGGTTGGGGGTCCCAAACATATACAGGTATAGAATCACTACAATGGGCTGGTTTTATGTGACATCCAGAAAGCTGAAGTATACTATACCCTGGTTCAAGTTAGAATTAAAGAAGTCATCATTTATAGGCACTACGAAGAAGTCATCCCCCTCCTACAAAGTAATGTACCCAGGAGGACTTGAACTGTGTTCGACTGACACATAGCCCAGTCATCCAGGATCAACACCATACCTCAATGACCCATGACCCTGTAACTACTATAGGGGGCTCCAAATTGGCTGGAAGGAATGGATGAAGATGGGCATTACATACATTTTTGATGTGAGGAAAGGGAGCATTATCAGGTGATCACACTGGATACAATCAGGAACAGATTCCCATCGAATGATCTTAAATGGTGGCAATATTTTCAATCCATGGACTGCATGAACAAGCTAGTCAAAACTGATAGGTTATGCCAAACAAAACAAACAAATGAGCTTGGAACACACTGAGTAATACAGTCTATTAATTTTAGATATTTAGTATTGTGACAAAAGGAGGGTGGCTGCATTGTTGCAGCGGCTAGCATTACTGCCTCACAACAAGAGGTTCTCCAGTTCAATTCTCATCTGGGGTATCTTCTGTGTGGAGTCTGCATGTCCTCCCTGCAGTCATGTGGGTTTCCTCCAGGTGCTCTGGTTTCAGTGTGTGCGTGTGTGTGCCTTCTGTGGAAGGTTGGGCTGGCAACTCAACACTGTAAAACTCCACTGCCAATTGTTCTGTGGACTGTTGTTACTCTGTGGTGACCCCTAACTGGGAAAAGCTGAAAGAATAAGAAGTATTGTAACAAAAGGAGGTACTGCCAGCACAGCTAGCTGGAATTTTGTAAATAATCATATGTCATTTGTGAATATCAATATGATTCATATGCCTGTGTTACAAATGTATTAGAACTGTATGTTGTCTGTATATCAAACTGTTGTTACAGAAGTGTGTGTTGAAAGGCTTTGTAAAGTAATGAGCCTAAAGATGTATCCACAGTGTACTCTATTGGAAAATAATAGAAATGTATATACACTATTGTAACTGTGTAAATGTATGTATTTTAATAGTGGAAACTGGAACATAGAAGGTTAACTTGCAAAACTTCATAAAAATTCTTAAAATTAAATTATTTTATAACTGCGTCATAAAAGATGGTTTCAATGCAGCAAGGAGACAGGATGTCTAAAACTAGGAGCTTTCTGTATTGCCTTGTAAGTGTTTTTGTTTTATGTCTTTCAGCAACTGCAAAGATTTGAGGGCTATGTATTTTTCACAAATAGATGCTAAAGGCTGGCAGTTTCTAGCAATGGAGGTTGAGCTTGGGATTTGAAGTCCGATGACAAGAAGTGATGTCATCCTGCAAACCAACCTAGCAGTAATATGTGAGATATTAATTTAAGAACTCTCTGAGAGAGACAGAGTATTCTGTATTTGTCTTTGACCTGAGAGCATCAGCTGGAAAACCCATTCACCACATCTGCCTTGCATTGCTCTGAAAGTAAGTTAACTAGGGTACTGTAATTTCTCTTAGATTCAGACAAAAATGTAGTGAAGTATAGCTTAGATGCTTTCTTTATTTATTTGAGACTGTCCTGCGATGTTGTTTTAAATATTTCCTGTGATTTGTAACTCTGATGTAACTGTGATTATTTACTGACTATTTTCTTCTTCTTTTATGATTTATTATTACTATTTTATATATATATGTATATATATATATATATATATATATATATATATATATATATATATATATATATATTTAAACCTTTCAGTTGTGGCTGGTCTGTCTAGAGATATTTAAGCTCTTAAAGTACCTGCATATCTATTTGGTGACACTGTGCAGGCCAGTCCTAATAGCCTTGCTCTTGGTCAAACTACCATTTGTATTGATAGCATCATTACACAGTAAGATTGGATACCCTTTGTTAAGGGCCTTAGAGTAGCTGATAAGGAGAGTCTGGTGGCAGTCAAAACTAACTTATAATATGGGCAGAAGGAGGCATAGCTTGTAAGCCTGAGCCAGCCTTTCTTTGGTGTGTGTATAAATCAAATCTCAAAGAGTACACAACTGACCAGGAAGCCAAAGACCACAGCAAATAAATCCAGCAATGGTAGAAACCACTCCAGTTTACTGTTGTTGTGGAGAAAAACAATCCTTTATTGCTAAAACCACTGCAATTCACTGGTCATTTGTTTGTTCTTTGCTTGGATTTCTGTTCCAGTTCCAGGGATTTCTTGTTTTTTTGTAAATCTCAAAGAGTATGTGTGTCAGCTACTTGGGCAGGGACACAAACTGCTGGTTGGACAGAGAGGGTGCTGGAGGTCTTGGCTTGGCCACTCAGCTGAGATCTCAACTCTATAGTTGTGCCAGTGGGAAGTCTTATTTGGGATATGGAGAAAGAAGGAGAAACCAGCCCCAGACTGACTGTGGTCTCTGTGTGCTCTTAAGGGAAACTGCACTTGATGCAGAGAGCTGCATCTGGAAACACTGTGTGTGTAACTTATCATCCTCCCAGTGTGTACATCCCCTACTGTTGCTAGTGGTGAGGACTGAGGCTCCTTGATTACTGGGCCAGAGGTGGGGTATCACATATTAATTTCCTGGCATTGATGGGGTATCCACAAATTAGGATTCAGTGGTGTGGTTATAAAACTCCTGTAGCCTGTAAATAGTGGTTACAGAAGAAGGTGTTTGTACTCTCAGTTAGCCACACAGTGTACATTCAGAGTTACATATCATGATTGTTTTATTTTTTATTGTTAGCTTAGTTAGTCAGGGAGAGCCGGTAAGGATGTCAGCAGAGGAATATGGCAAGCTGACAAGGAGCCACTTGGCTGAGATGTGCCAAGAGAAAGGACTGGTGCATCCCAACCTGACTAAAGCAGAGATGGTTGCAGCCTTAGTCACAGCTGCATCACAGAATAGCAATAGGAGGACAATTAGACTGGCCTTGGGAGTGTACAACTCTCAGAAAATGGACAGTTCAACTTTTCCACAGAGGACTTAAAAATCTGTCTGGAGTTAAAGATACTTGAACTGGAGGCCACGTATTTGGAAATAGAAGCAGCAGAGAGAGTGAGACGTCTGGAGGCTAAGGAAAATGAAAATCTGCGATGTCTGGAAGCTGAGGAGAATAAGAGGCAGAGGCAACATGACAAGGAGATGCTGACTCTTCATCAGGGTCATGGAGGTAACGGGAAAGGAGTAACTGAACCCCAGAATCAGCAAAGGTCAGTAAATTTATTCCACAATTTACAGAGGGGGATAATTTTGATAGTTTAATTCATATGTTTGAAAAGGTATGTAAACAGTATAATGTTGACCAAGGGCTCTGGGTACGGTTCCTGACCCCCTTACTCCATGGTAAAGCTGTAACTGCTATTTATAAATTGTCTGATACTGACTGCTTAAATTACAGTACTGTTAAAAATTGTCTGTTAGAGTGTTTTAAGTTAACAACTGAAGCTTACAGAAAATAGGTTTGTGAGCATAGACGCAAGGTATATGAAAGTGTGTGAATATATTGCTGAGTTAAGCACTTATTTTCATAGATGGGTGAGTGGGTGTCAGGTCAACACTTCTGAAAGGTTGGCAGACCCTTTGGTGAGGAAATAAGCCCTTAGCACTTTGCCTGGGGATATGAGAATCTGGTTGGCAGATAGGGAATG
This sequence comes from Protopterus annectens, assembly GCF_019279795.1. Classification (NCBI taxonomy): domain Eukaryota; kingdom Metazoa; phylum Chordata; order Ceratodontiformes; family Protopteridae; genus Protopterus; species Protopterus annectens. Next base: position 1,163,211,691 of record NC_056733.1, on the reverse strand, counting down.
TAAGACCCCAGATGAGTTAGGGAAAAAGGGAGACCTATACCAAGCAAGCAGGGTATCACTGCACATGAAAATGATACCCAGTGCTGCTCATGGGCCTAAGGGAACCCATGGTGGGCAACCTAAATCACTCCAACAGAGTCTGCCAGTAGCAGGGGAAGCCACTAGTCCAGGTACACATCCAGGACCAAGGGTTAAATGTTTTAAATGCAACCAGTGGGGCATGTAGCATATAGATGTCCACAGATGCAAAGTGGGGAAAAAAAGGGGGGAGAGACAGTAAATGGGAATGACAGAATGCTAGGAGTGAGTTGTCTGGAGACAACAAGGGTACCAAACCACTATAAGAGGTTATATCCTATCTTAGTAGATGGGAAAAAGGCCACTGCTAAGAGAGACACAGCCTCTGACCTAACCATTGTCAAGCCTGCAATGGTTAAAGAGGAGCACTACTTGCTTGAGCAGTCTACTCCAGTAAGATCTTTAGGAGGGACCCCATTCCAAATACCTTTAGCTAGGGTTCACCGTGACTTGGAGGGTGGAAAAGGAAGCAAGCAAGTAGGTGTGTTTGAGGATATCCCTGCAGATATCCTAATAGGGAATGATTTTGATAATGCAGCACCTTGTGTGCATGCAGTCACATGCAGTCAGGCTTGGACACAAGCCTGTGGGTCTGGTAGCCTGGGGGGACCCAGACAGACCACAGACTTGAAGCCAAGACTGATCTGGTGGTTTCTTCAGAGAGGGAGCTTCCCTGTAGCAGTGAGACTGAAGGTGAGCCACAGCTGTTTGTTAATATTGATGCTCCTTTGGACGTTGTGACTGCAAGGGCAGAGGTGAGTAGTAGTATCCAGGCTGACAGTGAGGCACCACTCTCAGAGAATACCAGACTTCCTGTAGAAATGGAGCTGGGAAGGGTTACAAAGAGAGAGATGAGACAGGCTCAGCTCTCAGACCCTACATTACAAGGCCTGAGGGAGGTAGCTAGGGGGACACCTGTTTCTCAGGGGAAGGGGGAATCTGTATACTGGGACAAAGGGTTACTCTATAGAGAGTGGACCCTGAGAGTGGGCTGGAGGGTGAGAGAATGCAACAGTTGGTAGTGCCTAGAGCCTACCATCTGACACTTCTAGCCATAGCCCATGATATTCCCTTTGCAGGTTATATGGGCATAAAGCATATAAAGGGACGTATTATGCAGAGGTTTTATTGGAATGGGATTTCTAGAGATGTAACAGGGTACTGCAGGACCTGTGAGCAGTGCCAAATGGTAGGCAAGGTAGGAGACAAGGTCAAGGATCCTTTGATGCCTTTGCCTGTGATTGAAGAGCCATTTCAGAAGGTAGCTATGGATATTGTGGGGCTTCTGAGTACCCCAAGTTCCACAGAGAAGAATAATATCCTAGTGGTAGTAGATTATGCTACCAAATACTCAGAAGCGGTGGCTGTGTCCTCCATTGAGGCAGAAAAGGTGGCAAATGCTTTGTTAGAGATTTTCAGCAGGGTAGGTTTGCCAAAAAAAATACTGACTGCCAGAGGTGCCAATTTCATGTAATTCCTGCTGGCTATTCTGTTGAAGTACTATGGGGTGAAGCACCTAAAGACCACCCCCTACCATCCCCAAAATAATGGTCTTGGCGAGAGGTTAAACTCTATACTCAAGACCATCCTATGGTCATTTGCAGACCAGTTTAAGAGGGAGTGGGACAAATATTTGTCCCATCTGTTGTTTGCTTACAGGGAGGTGCCCCAGGAATCCACAGGTTTTTCACCCTTCGAGTTGCTGTATGGGCATAGGGTGAGGGGACTTCTAGATTTGATTTGTGATGAGTGGGAGGGTGAGTGTGAATCCCACATGGAGTCTGTTGTGGTATATGTCCTAATTCTCAGGACAAGGCTCATGGAACTCATGGGCTTAGCCCAGGAGAACCTGGCAGAACCCCAATGGCAGATAAAGGTCTGGTATGACAGGAATGTTTGAGCTAGAGAGTATGCGGTAGGGTAGCAGGCAATGATTCTCATTCCTGTCAGACACAACAAGCTGCAGGCAGCTTTGGAGGGACCCTTCAAAGTGGAAAAGGAAGGTGAGTGATATTAACTACATGGTAGAATTGCAAGGCAGAAGGCAGGGCACAAACTGTACCATGTTAACATGATCAAACCTTACTATAACAGGGAGGCCCTTGTGCTAAGTATTGGCAGTAGGAGGCAGGAGAAGTCCAAGGGGTATCTATGGCTACAGGGAGCCAGCCAGGAAAATCCCAAATTACTATTGTGGAGCCTAGCATTGCAGGCATAGGATATGACAGTGCAGCACCACAGTGCAGATAGCAATGCCAATGCAGATGGGTTCTCAAGACAGGGAATGGAGTAAGGTATTTCCAGACAGGCTCAGCCTTAGAATTGCAAGGCAGAAGGCAGGGCACAAACTGTACCATGTTAACATGATCAAACCTTACTATAACAGGGAGGCCCTTGTGCTAAGTATTGGCAGTAGGAGGCAGGAGAAGTCCAAGGGGTATCTATGGCTACAGGGAGCCAGCCAGGAAAATCCCAAATTACTATTGTGGAGCCTAGCATTGCAGGCATAGGATATGACAGTGCAGCACCACAGTGCAGATAGCAATGCCAATGCAGATGGGTTCTCAAGACAGGGAATGGAGTAAGGTATTTCCAGACAGGCTCAGCCGTCTCAAGCAGCATTTCTCAAGGGTTACTTGAAAAACTAGCTTGAGTATTCAAGGGGGGGTGAAGTGTAACAAAAAGAAGTACTGTCAGCACAGCTAGCTGGAATTTTGCAAATAATCATATGTCATTTGTGAATATCAACATGATTCATATGTCTGTGTTACAAATATATTAGAACTGTATGTTGTCTGTATATCAAACTGCTGGTACAGAAGTGTATGTTGAAAGGCTTTGTAAAATACTGAGCCTAAAGATGTATCCACAGTGCACCCTACTGGAAAAGAACAGAAATGTATATACCCTATTGTAACTGTGTAAATGTGTGTATTTTAACTGAGGAAACTAGAACATAAACGGTTAACTTGCAAAACTTCAGAAAAATAGTTGAGATTAAATTATTTTATAACTGTGCCATAAAAGATGGTTTCAATGCAGCAAGCAGAGAGGATGTCTAAAATTAGGGAGCCTTCTGCATTGTCTTGTTAATGTTTTATTGTTTTACGTCTTCCAGCAGCTGCAAAGATCTGAGGGCTATGTATTTTTCAAAAGTAGATGCTAAAGTCTGGCAGTTTCTAGCAATGGGGGTTGAGCTTGGAAATTGAAGTCAGATGACAAGAAGTGATGTCATCCTTCAAGTTAACCCAGCAGTAATATGTGAGATATTAATTTAAGAACTCTCTGAGAGAGACAGAGTATTCTGTATTTGTCTTGGACCTGACATCAGCTGGAAAATCCATTCACCACATCTGCCTTGCCTTGCTCTTGAAGTAATTTAACTAGGGTACTAGTAATTTCTCTTAGATTCAGACAGGAATATAATGAAGTATAGCTTAAGTATTTTCTTTATTTATTTGAGACTGTCCTGCAATGTTGTTTTACATATTTCCTGTGATTTTGAATTCTGATGCAACTGTGATTATTTACTGAGTATTTTCTTGTTCTTTTGTTATTTACTATTAAATATATTTAAGTACTTCAGTTGTGGCTGGTCTGCATAGAGATATTTGAGCTCTTAGAGTATTTGCATATCTATTTGGTGACACTGTGCAGGCCACTCCTAATAGCCTTGCTCTTGGTCAAATGACCATTTGTATTGATAGTAACATTACACAGTAAGATTGGACACCCTTTGTTAAGAGCCTTAGAATAGCTGATAAGGAGTGGCTGGTGGCAGTCAAAACTATCTTATAGTCTGGTCAGAAGGGGGCATAGCTAGTAAACCTGTGCCAGCCTTTCCCAGGTGTGTGTGTGTGTGTGTGTGTGTGTGTGTGTGTGTGTACATATAAATCAAATCTCAAAGAGTGTGTGTCAGCTACTTGGGCAGGGACACCAAGCTCTATTTGGACAGAGAGGTTGCTGGAGATCTTGGCTTGGCCCCTAAGCTGAGATCCCAACTCTATAACTGTGCCAGTGGGTGTCTTATTGGGGATCTGGAGAAAGAGGGATAAGCCAGCCCCAGACTGACTGTGGTCTCTGTGTGCTCTTAAGGGAAATTACACTTGATGCAGAGAACTGCATCTGGAAATACAGTGTGTGTAACTTATCATCCTCCTAGTGTGTATGCCTCCCACTGTTGCAGTGGTTAGAATTGAGGCTCCTTGATTACTGAGTCAATGATGCGGCATCAAAGTATTAATTATCCTAACAATAATCTCACAATGACAGAGTATTACTGGTTTAAAATGGCAATCACCATATGGATATTCACCCTATTTTCTAACTGGAAAGGTCAATTAAAAAATTGGTGACTGAGAATGCTAAAACATAGTTATAGACTCCCAAAGCACAATCACAAGATCAACTGAAATGTATGGAATGAATATTGTTGCATCTTCATCCTTAAACACAAATACTTTTAGTCCTCAATCTGCCTGATTTGTGAATGATTATCACTTCACTGGTATCACCATCATTCTTTTTCTTTTTTCCTTTTTGTTGTTCTCTTTTGCCTCCTGAAGCATAGCTCATATAAACTTATTTATCAGTCAGAAGAGTTAGAAGGCTAAACCCCTGGTCAATGTCCAGAAGTACGACATAGAAGTGTATGCTTTAGCTAAGACTTGAACCCAGTCCATCTGGCTCATCATTCAGAATGCTCTATAACTAAGTTTTTAAAGCATCTGAGACCTTGCTAAAGTATTTTAAACTATAGTCTCTTCCTCACACAGCCACTGGAGATGTACAAGCCAGTGCATTTCTTTGTGCCGGTCCCAAGCTCGGATAGATGGGGAGGGTTGCATCAGGAAGGGCATCCAAATTTTGCCAAATCTTACATGCGGACAACAGTACAGATATACATACCAGATCGGTCGAGGCCCTGGTTAACAACGACCATCACCAGTACTGTTGGCCAACAGGGTGCTGGCAGAAATTGGGCTACTGTTGGCTGAAGGAGGAGAAGAGGGGGAATACATGCCCAAAGGCAGGTAAAGGCTAGGACTGTGGTAGTGAGGTTTGGAACTTTAAATGTTGGCAGTATGAATGGCATAGGGAGAAAGCTAGCTGATATGATGGACAGAAGGAAGTTTGGTATATTGTGTGTGCAAGAGGGGAGCAAGGCTAGGTGTATCGGAGGTGGGTTCAAATTGTTTTATCATGGTGTGGATGGGAGGAGAAATGACATAGGCATTATCCTGAAGGAACAGAGTGTTTTGTAGGTGAAAAGAGTGTTGGATAGAGTGATGTTTATGAAGCTGGAAATTGATGGTGTAATGATGAATGTTGTTAGTGCATATGCTCCACAAGTTGGGTGTGCGATGGATGAGAAAGAAAATTTTTGGAGTGAGTTGGATGAAGTGGTGATGACTGTACCCAAGGGTGAGAGAGTGGTGATTGGAGTAGATTTTAATGGGCATGTTGGTGAAGGGAACAGAGGGGGTGAGGAAGTGATGGGTAGGTATGGTGTTAAGCAAAGGAATGCAGAAGATCAGATGGTAGTGCATTTTGTGAAAAGGAGGGATATGGCTGTGGTGAATACATATTTTAACAAGAGGGAGGAGCACAGGGTGACATACTAGAGTGGCGGGAGATGCACACAGATGGATTATATCTTATGTAGAAGTGCCAGTCTGAAGGAGATTGGTGACTGTAAAGTGGTGGCAGGGGAAAGTGTAGTTAGGCAGCATAGGATGGTGGTTTGTAGGATGACATTGGTGATCAAGAAGAGGAGGAGGAGGAGTATGAGGGCAGCACCAAGGATCACGTGGGGGGAAATTGAAAAAGACTAATTGTGAGGTGGAGTTCAGGGAAGAGTTAAGACAGGCACTGGGTGGCAGTGAAGAGTTACCGAATAGCTGGGTAACTACAGTAGAGCTAGTAAGGGAGATGGCTAGAAAGGTGCTTGGTGTGACATCTGAAAAGAAGAAGGAGGATAAGGGGATCTGGTGGTGGAATGAGGAAGTACAAGAGAGCATACAGAGAAAGAGGTTGGCGAAGAAGAAGTGGGATTGTCAGAGAGATGAAGAAAGACAGGAGTATAAGGAGATGAGGTGCATGGCAAAGAGAGAGGTGGCAAAGGCTAAGGATAAGGCGTATGAAGAGTTGTATGAAAGGTTGGACACTATGGAGGGAGAAAGGGACCTGTACCGATTGGCTAGACAGAGGGACCGAGCTAGTAAAGATATGCAGCAGGTAAGGGTGATAAAGGATAATGAGGGAAATGTATTCACACGTGAGGACAGAATCTTGAGCAGACGGAAAGAGTACTTTGAGTGGCTGATGAATGAAGAGAATGAGAGGGAGAGAAGGTTGGTTGATGTGCGGATAGTGAATCATGAAGTGCAGTGGATTAGCAAGGAGGAAGTAAGGACAGCTATGAAGAGGATGAAGAATGGAAAGGCTGTTGGTCCAGATGACATACCTTTGGAACCATGGAAATGTTATATGTGAAATGGCAGTGGAGTTTTTAACTAGATTGTTTAATGAAATCTTGGAAAGTGAAAGGATGCCTGAGGAATGGAGGAAGAGTGTTTTGGTACCAATTTTTAAGAATAAGGGTGATGTGCAGAGCTGTAGTAACTACAGAGGGATTAAATTGATCAGTCACAGCATGAAGTTATGGGAAAAAGTAGTGGAAGCTAGGTTAGGAAAGGAGGTGATGATTAGTGATAAGCAGTATGGATTCATGCCAGGAAAGAGCACTACAGATGAGATGTTTGCTCTGAGAGTGTTGATGGAGAAGTACAGAGAAGGTCAGAAGGAGTTGCATTGTGTCTTTGTGGACTTAGAGAAAGCATATGACAGGGTTCCTAGAGAGGGGTTGTGGTATCGTATGAGGAAGTCGGGAGTGTCAGAGAAGTATGTAAGAGTGGTACAGGATATGTACAAGGGTAGTGTGACAGCGGTGAGGTCTGTAGTGGGAGTGATGGATGCATTTAAGGTTGAAGTGGGATTACATCAAGGATCAGCTCTGAGCCCTTTCTTATTTGGAATGGTGATGGACAGATTGACAGATGAGATCAGACAGGAGTCCCCGTGGACTATGATGTTTGCAGATGACTGTGATCTGTAGTGAGAGTAGGGAACAGGTGGAGGAGACCCTGGAGAGATGGAGATATGCTCTAGAGAGAAGAGGAATGAAGGTCAGCAGGACTAAGACGGAATATATGTGTGTGAATGAGAGGGAGGATAGAGGAATGGTGAGGATGCAGGGAGTAGAGGTGGCGAAGGTGGATGAGTTTAAATACTTGGGATCAACAGTTCAGAGTAATGGTGAGTGTGGAAGAGAGGTGAAGAAGAGAGTACAGGCAGGATGCAGTGGGTGGAGAAGAGTGTCTGGAGTGATTTGTGACAGATGAGTACCAGTAAGAGTGATAGCGAAAGTCTACAAGAGGGTAGTGAGACCAGCTATGTTATATCGGTTGGAGACAGTGGCATTGATAAAAAGGAAAGAGTCAGTGCTGGACATGGCAGAATTAAAGATGTTAAGATTTGCACTGGGTGTGATGAGGGTGGACAGGATTAGGAATAAGTATATTAGAGGGTCAGCCCAGGTTGGAAGGTTTGGAGACAAAACCAGAGAGGCAAAATTACGTTGGTTTGGACACGTGCTGAGGAGGGATGCAGAGTATATTGGGAAAAAGATGCTAAGGATGAAACTGCCAGGTAACAGGAAAAGAGGAAGGCCTAACATAAGGTTAATGGATGTGGTGAGAGAGGACATGCAGGTGGTTGGTGTTGCAGAGCAAGATGCAGAGGACAGGAAGAAATGGAAACAGATGATCCGCTGTGGCGACCCCTAACGGGAGCAGCTGAAAGAAGAAGAAGTCTATTCCTCATGCATGTGTAATACAGAGAGCACAATAAAAGCAGAAGAAAGGGCTCCTGCACTGAGGTATTGTGTATTCCATAGTGAGCTGGGGTTGTAAGTGGTAAGGAGTCCATGGAACAGCCCACTTACCTTGCAAAAATGCAAATAGTTAAGCAAAAATAAATACAGTTAAAACAACAGAAATGTGTAGCTGCACTTCCTCTGTTCTCATTGGACTGTTTACAGGTACAAACATACATACATACATGGGTTGGGAGGGTGGCCTAAAGGGTAAGGTGTTTGCCTTACAAACACAAGGTGCAGGGTTTGAGTCTCACAAGGGATAATTGGCTAGGCTTAAAATGGCTCGCAAGGGCAGTTAGCTTAGTACAAATCTATGAACCTATGAACCTATATAAATCACAGTGTCAGTGGCTCAACAGGTAGCATACTCACCTTTGCTATTGGAAAATTAGATGGCTCTGGGTTCTGTTCACACACAAGGTACTTGGATTAATTTTTCCAGCAGTAACACTATGATATAGTGCATGTGAGGTGCTGCACTCCTGAGTGAGTTGCACTTCAGATGAGATGTTAAACTGAGGTTCCATGTGCCTGAGTTGGTGGTAGCTCAGGTGGATATAAAGGAACTCATGTCACTTATCAAGAAAACAGTAGGGAAGTTCCCAGATGCTATGGCTGTATTTTCCCTAGTCAGTATAAATTCCACCTTTGGTCTCCCCTGAAAAGTGACACTAGCCTACTGTGACCAACCTATTCAAGAAAAACAAATAAAAATAGTAATAAATATGTCACAGCTAATATGATGGAATTAATGGGTTTATATTTTTAGATGATATTCAGCTGTGTCCATTTATATTCCTGGCAGTGAGAATCTAAGTATAGAGTTAAGATAACACCCAGGAGAAATATCCACTTGCATGGCATTTAGATGTTCTTGATGAATTAAAAGCATAGTGCTCATTCCTGGGATCATGACCTTATCATAGTGGATAGGGTTGTGTACCTTTGCGATCCTTTGAGCAATACTGTCTGGAGCTTTATGTTATTAGATGGATCAGTATCGGCAAAATGGCCTAAATTAAAAGGCCAAATGACAGTGATCTAGAATGACCAAAGGATGCTTAAATGAAACTCTGGAAATATTTTCTGGAACAGGGATATTGGAACCCACCCAGGAGCTAGACCATGGGGAGGGGGATTCACCAATTAGTACCTACTGGCCAAGTGAGTCATGTAGCCCAGCTGGCTTCAGCTCAAAATATCTTCATGGAGCCATCAAATAGGCTCATCTCCCACAAGACAAAGAGTGGGGTGGAGAAGGTTAGTTGTGAAGCCAATCGGGTGGCAGTTAGGAATAGCCCAGATTGAGATAGTCTAGACTCTGACAATGAAAACTTGTTCTTATAATCTGGAATGTCCCCACAATTCTGGGGAAGGAACCAGAGCTTTTCAAATAGCAGCTAGATTTAGTATGTCATATCTCTCTACACAGCATTAATTCTGGAACCAGAACTGGAGCCGATCTCTTCTCTGCTCTGGAACTGCCACTCAAGAGAAGGATAAATCATAGGCAGGAGTAAGAATCTGCACAAGCACACAGACTTTTAGGGACTATGGGTAGTCCTTGAAAGATCAACTGCTGTAATTTTATCTGGAGGCTTCAGTACTCAGGTAAGAAATGATGGAGATATCTACAATGACATGATTGGGTTGAACAACTTGCCTAATCTGAGCCCAAGTACTGAATGGCTTTTGGATGTCTGTGTTAATCACATATTGTGCAGAACAAACACCATGTTCAAAGGCAAGGATGATCACAGGTGTATTTGACACAAGACAACTTGGGACAAAGGTTGATGACTATCTTGAAAGTTGTATTATCAGACCTGAGGCCATACATTCTGGACACTCAGGTCAGAAGAAATGTTGCCTGTCAGCAAATCACCATTTGAAACTGAGTTAATTCAGATGGTTGACACGACAGTTGGACAAATGTATAGTTACCATAACCTGAGCGTGCCTAGCTGTCTCTTGTGTGTGGGATGAATTCAACTACAGTCTGCAGAACAACTTCCTTTCTTATTTGACATTTTAACTGGACAGTGGGCCATTGCAGTTAGTGTTCTTTAAACTGTTTTCATGCTTTATATGTTTTTACAGTTATCAATGTCCAGTGCTGTCCAGTACTGCAAGATAGTGCTAAAAATATTCTCAGAATTTCCAGACAGAGGATATGCAGAAAGATTAAGGGAGAAAAAATAGTGGAAAGAATAATACCTGCACAAGAAAAACTGTCAAAAGTCTTGCTGAATACCTTTTCCTGGTGTACAGGTCCTAGGATAAAAAATGACTATTCCTGGTATACACGCTGATGCTAGGACTAGAAAAATGCACTGCAGAATCCTCAGGACATTAAAACATTCCTACCTGGGTTAGGCCAGGCTCAAATCAGGATGGCCCTCATTTGGCAGGAAAAAGTATCTCACAAAAAAAAAAAAAAAAAACTAAAAAACAAACACAAAACTGAAATGCCAAAAAAGAGGCCTAGAGATGATGAAGTGAATTGTTCAGAGCAAGGAAGAATTAATGGATTGTTACTATTACACAAAAAGCCCAGAATTTCCAGACCAAGGATATTCAGAAACATTAAGAGAGAGATTAATGTAAAGAAACATAATGGAACATGACAAACTGTCAAAGTTTTTAAATAAAAATGTGTATTCATTAATACAACAGAGCCATGAAAACCATTACATAGACAAAGAAGCTTTGGGCCACCTGGAAAAAGAAGTGACAGAGGGAATGTGAAAGCATAAAGAACATAACTCAACGAATTTTGAATTATATAAAAAAAGAAACATGGACATGAGAAAGAAAAAGATCTGGAATGGTGCAATATTTTTGCAAAGGAGAAAGCAAACTAATCAATACATATATTTGAAGAGAAACAGAGCAGAGGCATCCAGACATGGAAAAAATAAGATCACGAAGGGGGAAAATAGAAAAAAGGATTAGTAAAGTAGACATTAAACAAATAGAAACTGAAGTGACTGACTATCTGCAAAGTGAAACGTTTAGTGCGGAGACTCTCCAACATAGATTGTGTTGTAACATGATGAAACAATGAGTCTCCAGGGGAACAGGAGGCACCCAAAGAAAAATTGCCACATGTCATTGCTTTGGAGCCTTCTCTAGGAGACCTGTAAAAGTCCAGTTCATGTTGCAAAGCAAGGGAAGGAGCAGGAGATAGTGGCAGCTCTGACACAGGCAATATTGTGGCCTGATGGGCCAATGGGTCCCTATATGGAGAAGCATCAGATGGAGCAGGATTCATCTAAAGAAGATATATCACAGAATGGTATTCTGGAACCTTCTTTAGAAAATTCACTAGAAAAACAGAGCAAAGAAGATATTTTCAGTCTGGAAGAAAATGATCTAAGTTAAGGCCTGCCTGACTTAGTACAGATGGATAGACATATTGAAATAGATGAGAGAAAAAAGATTACAGAAAGTAAACAAGACCCAACATGTTAGACGACTGGTAGAACAGTTGTACACAGTAATCAGGGTTAGTAAGAGTATTTATGCAATGTAACAGAAATAAATCAGATATATTACTGTGCATCTAAACTAATAACAGATAAACTGTTACCACAAAAACATAGGGTAAAAAGGAAAGGAGCAAGTAGAATGCCATCATGGAAGCATTACATAGAGAAAACTACAAAACCATTAAGTCGAGAAGTATCACTGTTAGAAGAATACAGAAGAAGGAGCAGATTATCAAGAAACTCTTAGAAAGACATGACAAAAGCAACATACCATATAAAAACAGAGCAGGATTTATCATACACTGTATGTGACTTTCGGCTAGGGGTCGCCACAGCGGAACTCCTGTCCGCTCATGATTGGCAGTGGATTTTTCCGGCGCCGAGTTGCCAGCCCGATGCCCAACCTCCAAAGAAGGCGCGTCCATTCACGCTCACACCTACCTGCATGTCTTTAACGTCACTCGACCGCGGGGAGGACATGCAGACTCCACACAGAAGGTGCTCCAGCCGAGAATCGAACGGGAGAACCTCTTGCTGTGAGGCAACAATGCTAACTGTTCTGTTAACTAATTAGAAAATAGCACAAACAGAAAAATGTGCAAGGTATGGACATAAATATAAGGAGAAAGTACACCATAAGCAATTCATTAATAATCCAGAAAGTGTTTTTATTGAGAATGAGGAAATAAAACAAAAAAACAGCAAAAAGGAAAACAGGCAATTTTTAGAGAAGTATTTATGAAGACCCTTTTAAACATAACAAGGATGCTGAATGGGTAGAAGAATTAAAATAAACAGTAAGGACCTCAAATGTAGAGGATAGGAAATAGGATAAAGTTACAGGCAGAGAAATTCAGACAAACTTTAGAAAAGCTCAACTGGAAATCCCAAGGCTCAGATGCAATAGGTAACTTCTGGTGAAAGGTATGAACATCTTTACTATTATATATTGGTGAGTCTGAGGTGGAAAGAGTGGCTACATTCAAATTCCTTGGTATTAACCTCTCCGAGGATTTTACCTAGACTCATAACATCACAGATCTGGTAAGAAAAAGCTGGCAGTAACTGTATTTTCTGAGAAAGCTGAGGAAATTTGGCATGCCCAACACCATCCTCAGCAACCTCTACAAATGTACAATTGAGATAATTCTCTCCCACTTTATTACAGTATGGCTCAGGAACAGTACAATACAGGATCACAAGGCTCTGCAGAGAGTAACAAAAACTGTGCAAAACATCACTGGAGTAACACTCCCTGCATTGGAGGACATCTACACCAAAAATGTTTTTAGGAGGGCTCAAAACATTATCAAGGACACTACCCACCCACAACACAAACTGTTTATGCTGCTACTGTCAGGGAGGCGTTATAAGAGCATGAAGGCCAGAAGAAACAGTCTGAGAGACAGTTTTATACCTCAGATTATTAGACTGATAAATAAATCTGACATACTACCTCTTCCTCCAGTATTTTAGGTTGATTCACATTTGGTGGGATATAAGCTTTTTTGCACAAATGTTCTCTTTTGCACAGTTTTATATATATATATATATATATATATATATATATATATATATATATGTATATATATATATATATATATATATATATATATATATATATATATACAGTGGATATAAAAATTATACACGCCCCTGTTAAAATGCCAGGATTTGTGATATAAAAAAATGAGACCACAATAAATCATTTCAAAACTTTTCCCACCATTAATATGACCTATAATCTGTACAATTCAGTTGAAAAACTAACAAATCTGTTAGGGGAAAAATATAAAAAATAAAAAAGTACAAAAAGCTAGTTGTGTAAGTGTGCACACCCTTAAACTAATACTTTGTTAAAGCACCTTTTGATTTAATTACAACATTCAGTATTCTTGGGTACACACCTGCCATCAATTAAAGAGACTTTCATTAACCTCAAATAAAGTTCAGCTGTCCTAGTAGGGTTTTCCTGACATTTACTCAGTTGCCTGCTACAGCAAAAGCCATGGGCTGCAGAGAGCTTACAAAGCATCAAAGGGATCTCATTGTTGAAAGGTATCAGTCAGGAGAAGGCTACAAGAAAACTTCCACAGCATTGGATATACCATGGAACACAGTGAAGACAGTCATCAAAAAGTGGAGAAAATATGGGACAACAGTCACGTTGCAAAGAACTGGATGTCCCTCCAAAATTGATGAAAAGACAAGACAAAAACTGGTCAGGGAGGCTGCCAAGAGACCTACAGCAACACTGAAGGAGCTGCAGGAATTTCTGGCAAGTACTGGTTGTGTCCTACATGTGACAACAATTTCCCGTATTCTCGATATGTCTGGACTATGGGGTAGGATTGCAAGACGGAAGCCTTTTCTTACACAGAAAAACATCCAGGCCTGGCTAAAATTTGCAAAACAGTACATCAAGTCTCCCAAAAGCATGTGGGAAAATGTGTTATGGTCTGATGAGACCAAGGTTGAAATTTCTGGCCACAATTCCAAAAGGTATATTTGGCACAAAAACAACACTTTGCATCACCAAAAGAACACAATCCCCACAGTGAAGCATGGTGGTGGCAGTATCATGCTTTGGGGTTGCTTTTCTTCAGCTGGAACTGGGGCTTTAGTCAAGCTGGAGGGAATTATGAACAGTTCCATATACCAGTCACTTTTGGCCCTAAACCTTCAGGCATCTGCTAGAAAGCTGCAGATGAAGAGGAATTTCACCTGCCAACATGACAATGACCCCAAGCATGCATCCAAATCAACAAAAGGATGGCTTTACCAGAAGAAAATTAAAGTTTTGGAATGGCCCAACCAGAGCCCACAACTAAATCCAATAGAAAATCTGTGGGGTGACCTGAAGAGGGCTGTGCACAAGAGATGCCCTCGCAATCTGACAGATTTTGAGCACTTTTGCAAGGAAGAGTGGGCAAATATTGTCAAGTCAAGATGTGTCATGCTGATAGACCCCTTACCCAAGATGACTGAATGTTGTAATTAAATCAGAAGGTGCTTCAACAAAGTATTAGTTTAAGGGTGTGCACACTTATGCAACCAGCTTGTTGTACATTTTTTATTTTTTATATTTTTTCCCCTAACAGATTTGTTTGTTTTTCAATTGAATTGTACAGGTTATAAGTCACATTAAAGGTGGGAAAAGTTTTGAAATGATTTATTGTGGTCTCGTTTTTTATATCACAAAAACCTTACATTTTAACAGGGGTGTGTACACTTTTTTTATCCACTGTATATATATTTACTGATATTGGTATTTATGTTATCTATGTGGTGTCTTAAATTACTTCTTCTTAATTGTCATTATTTTTCTAAGTTGCTGGAGGATTTGCAGAATAAGAATTGCATTATAGTTTGTGATGCTGTCTCTAGTACATATGACAATAAAGTTAAATTGAATTGAACCTAGTTATAGAAAAAACATAAAGCTTTCATGAAATCTATTGAATTCTAAAAATGTTTCAAAGAAGGACAGTCAAAAAATATACGCATCCAATCTGCAGTACAGATCTGGTACACCTCCAACACTTAGTGGTGCTGTTTTTGTTTATTTTGGACATTATATCTAGTGTTAAGAAGGACTGTATAAAAATTTCCAAGTAACTATACACCAATTTTGAGACCAAGATGTATTTTAATAGAATTTAATATCTATTTCTGCTCTTGATTAAATATAGAGTATGATCCAATGTCATATGTTTACAAATGTTTTCATTTAAATTAGTGTTGTACTCTATCAGAATTTTCTATCATTTATAGATAAGGGGCCATATTCAATAAAGCCTACTACACTAAGTGTACACGATATGTATTCAAGAACATCCCTACCACATTTTTCATGCTTTCTAGTCAGTCAGAGAGAGATTACACTAAGTGTACATGTAGTCTACACTTTGTGGTAACCTTTATGAATCCCTGTCAGTATTGAAAGCTGCAAGAAAATCAGTAGGAAAACTAAAATTAGGGGAAAGAAGGTGTGAAATATGACTGCACTGTCTGTTCACTCAGAACGCTGTACACTTAGTGTAGGTGTTATTGACCCCTGGGGAAGGTTTTCTGCCTTTGATTTGATGTATAATATATTATAGAAAAGTTCCATTAGTTCAGGGTTTTCTTTATGACATGAATATGCGAGAAATAATTGTCTTGAGCTTGTGTTTTAATATTCTGTAAAATTAGATTAAACGTATATCAGAAGATGATGGGATCACTCAGTATAAGTTCACAAAAGGCAGGTCTTGTGTTACAGACCTAGAATATTTCTATACATATGTTATAACCACCTATGATAACATAATTCCACTAGACAGCATCTTCCTGAAGTTTGGCAAGTTCTATATATAGCTACTGTAAGTGCAATTAGGAACTTGAGCCATAACCCATGCATAATAGGGTGGATAACAAATTCACTATGTGGTAGGATTCATTGGTGAATGTTAGAATGTAAGAGCTAAGTGGTTTGATGGTGATTGTGGTGTCTGTCAGGTCTTTGTTCTGGGACCCGTTGTGTTTTATGTATTTATTTCCACTATTCCAATGAGCCCTAGGTGCTGTATCTGAGAATGCAGAAGATGCAAAGGTTGTGAGTGTGGTTATTAAAATTAAAGATGAGCACTACTGTGGATGATCTATACATGTGAGTTTTGAAAATGGGGTCTCTAATTAATAGTCTGAAGTATAAAATGATGTATATGGTACTAATTATAAAAACTACCCTAATGCTTTAAATAAGGATATTAAAAAGGAGTGCACTTATTTTAAATACCTATGGAAATTAATATTGAATAAATGGGATTGTAGTCATCATGGTGTTCAAGTGTTGAGGAAATGCTTTTACACAATAAAAATTGAGACGGGATTTTTTTCAAGAAGTATTGACATACTACTTCATACTTTAAAGACTAATTAGACCAATTGTTGAAATTAAAACTAGCTTTTGTATTTATTCCAATAATAATGTTTAAAATAGAAACATTCAGAAGTAGTGCAAGACTCATTTGTACATTGGGAATGAGTAGTTCTGAGGCATGGTTAAGAAAGCTGAAATTGTACTTGATATGCTACTGGAAATTTAAATTTTACCCCAGATGTCTATCATTAGAACCCTCCCAAGTCCCCTGTTGCTCTGCGGGTAACTCAAATGCACACTGAGCAGCATTGCCACAGCTCTTCACCCAAAGCCATCAACAGAATAAGCCCCTATGTTATTCCTATATCTCAAAGTGATCAAACTTACCCAATCCCCAACAGTATTACAGTATAAACCTGCCATTATGGATGGTCACTTCCCCACCATTTCTCTGGCCAGCCTAATTGACTTGGGCATCCTGAGGCAATGTAGTAATTCCTCATGTATACTGTCAATCACTTATTGCTGAAGCAAACAAATACCATATGTGAGAGATGTAATTACATTATCAGTTTGGAAACAATTGCCTCATATAACAAAAAAAAAGACATCAAACGGTTACCAGCTCATGCACGTCACCTCTCACACAAGGTCAGGACACAGCACATAAACCCACATATGCACAGGTGCGTGCAAATTATCTACACACACCTCAACATGTATAGAAACCACTGCACATAACAACACACATAGTGTCTCACCAAATAAGCACTTAAGGCAAAACACCTCAAAACCTAATATCCTGGTCATAGGAGACTCTATAGTGAGACACACAGATGTCTCCTTCACCAGGCTGGACAAGGAGAAGGTCACGGTCAGCTGCCTATTGGGTGCCAGGATCTGTCAGATCACATATGCACTCAGGTCACTCAACAACACGTGTTGTTATGACTCAGTCATAGTACATGTTGGGGTGAATGACTTGAGATGTACTGCCCTGAACTGTATGAAGAAAGACATGACAAAATTTTCAGATTATGTGTCCTAGGCAGGTATGACCCTAGCCCTAAGCAGCATTCTACTTTCACCCAGGATGATGCCACAATATAAAAAAAATATATTAACTTCAACAATTGGCTTAGCTTTTGGTATCATTCCAGGGGGATGCAGTATTTGTTATCCTGGGAAGACATGGTCGATAGGCCACGCTGCTTTACCAGAGATGATCTGCACCTATCTCCCCAAGGCTTTTGGATACTGGCTATGGTTCTTGCCTACCCCATAGTGCCTTTTTTGGCAATGTCAAAATGGAAAAATTTCCAACATTGCAAAATCCACTGAAGACAAACTCAAAGTTCTGCTGCTTAATGCTAGGAGTCTAAACACCAAATTCCATTGCCTGGAAGCATCCCTCACCTTGAAAGATGCTGATGTCTGTGCAGTCACTGAGACATGGTGCAAGGCTACAATGCTTTCCACATATTCATTGCTTAGAATAAGCATGAAGAAATGAAAGGTGGAGGTGTAGCTACCTTCATTAAAGCTAAGAACACATGTACACCTCCAGACTGGTCAAACAGTATGAATCTCTCAAACTACTCCATGCCCAATTAACTACAGGCAAAAAACCCTACCACATAATTGCTAGCTACAGGTCCCCCTCTGTGAACCAAGAAAAGCGCAATGCCTACCTGGACTTGCTGGAGTCACTTGCCATACAGCCCAACACCTTAGTCATGGGCAATTTTAATTATCCCTCCATCGACTGGGTAACATACATGAGCTCAAACATGCTTGCCCAGAAGTTCCTGGACTTTGTCAATGCAAATGCTATGGAACAGATAGTCTGCACCCCCACAAGGAGACCTAATGTCCTTGACATAGTACTCACCAATATGGGTGGTCACTGCACTGCACTGCCCCCTATGTGATGCCCTCTCTGGTAGGGCTTGACAATAAATCAGTCTCATTTGAAGTAACTATTGGACCCCACACCCCAAAGGTGCAAAAAAATAATGAACTTCTCCAACGTAAACTTCATCCTACTACCCCCTGCAATCATAGGCAATAATGACTCCTATGCAGATATGTACACACATGCCCTATATGATTATCTTAGCAACTGTATAGACTCAGCTGTTCCTAATGGGATTAAAACCAGATCCTCCTGAAAAAAAAAACACCTTGTTGTACATTTATTTGACATTTGTTAACCGGGTTGGTCCCACTGGGCAGATGCCCTTTTTCAACAGAGACCTGAGGAGAAAAACTCCAATAATACATGAAACATGCACTAAAATAACAAGGTCAGTAGTTACAATACACAAATACAAGACAAACAGTAAAGATAAATAAGATAAGAAGGTACAAGTGATACAATAACATAGCAGCTAATAAACAACTAACATGGTATACTTTTAGAGTAGAACAGAAGTTAATGTATCAAATTAAAGCATGGAGAATACAAAAAAATATATAATAAAGTAAAATCTGTCCAGAAAAAAAAAACAACATAATAATAATGTAGAATATGTAGGAGGTGTAGAGCACAAATTGTAGGCATAGATAGTGAGGGAAACTTGGTGAGAGGTCAAAGGTTAGGAAAAAAGGGTAAATGAGAAACAGAGAAATTATACATGTAGAGCATATGCAGGAGGATAACCTCTAGAAGTCAGTAAGTAAAAAGTACTACAGAGATTAGGAGCTAAGAGGGCAACATATTGTTACTTGAGTAGTGGTTATGTTGGGTCATTAGAAAAACATGACTATGATTTACGAAGGCTGTCTTTTAGTGTTATTTAAAGGTGTTTGAGTTGGTGATAGACCTAATATTTAGTGGTAATTTATTCCAAGCATGAGCTATTGAATAGCTATAAAGGAGTTTGCCAATATTTGTATTGGGCTTACAGACTTGCAGAAGGTGCTGTTGAGAGCCATGCAGACGATGTTTAGGGCTATAGGGTTGGATGAAACTTGAGACAGAGGGGCAGAATAACGGTTCATGTAAAACATAATGAGCCATGAGAAGCTGGGGAAATAAAATTTGGTGATGAAATTCCAGCCACTGCAGGCTTTTTAGGGCTATCCACTCCCTTCTATTTTTGTATATTTTCTTTTTGTACTAACGTCTTACTATATATTAATTGTGGATCTTTTCTCCCTGGCATTCCCTGAAAATGGACTTGGTCCAGCTGGATTTTCCCAGTAAAGAAATCGAAAATAAAAATAAAAATGACTGTCATAATGTTGGTTGGAGACAAATCTAGCAATTTTGTTATAGGTGAGTTCTAATTTAGTCGTAAGATTAGATTTGAGGAATATCAGTATAGAGGCTGCGTAAAGTAGTGTGAGGAGTAGCAAGGCTTGTGAAAGGTAAAGTCTGGAAGAATTAGTGAGGGTTTCTTTTGTGTCTGTATAATAAACCAAGTTTTTGATGAGATTTTGGATGCACTGCTGTATGTGGAGACTGAACTTTAGGTGAGCATCGATAATAACACCTAGTACCTTATTGTGAGATTCAGTAGAGATGATTGCATTGTTCAGGGAGGAGACAGAAAAGGTAGTGTTATGATGTTGGAGAGTTGTAGGTAGGAATAGAAAAGGTTTGGTTTTCTTTGGGTTCAGTAGCAGTTGTTTGGAAGTAAGCCATCTTTCGACAGAGTGGAGAGACTCTTGGGTGAGGGTATAAAGGTGTGCGATGTCATCAGAGCAGGAGATGATTGTGGAATCATCAGCATATTGAATAACATTAGAAGGTGGACAAGAAGAGATAAGTTTATTAATAAAGAGTAGGTGTCCAAGGATGGAGCCTTGGGGCACCCCAGTTTGCACTTGTAAGAAGGGAGAGAATTTAGATTGCCATTTCACTGCCTGGAATCTATTGGAAAGGTAACTGGGGAACCAAGACAGTGGAGAGTTAGAGAGGTTTAGTGAAGCTAGTTTGGGTAGAAGTAGTCTATGAGAAAAAGTGTTGAAAGCTTTGGGTAAATCAAGGAACAAACAGGAGACAAACTTATTGTTGTCATGAGATTTTGCAATAGTATTTATGAAGGATGTCAGAGCAGTAGTACTACTATGTTTTGCGTGAAAACCATGTTGTGTGGGGGTAAGAAGATTGAGGAGCTGTTTGTGGATGCATTTTTCTAGAATTTTAGACAGGGGAGATAAGATAGCAATTAGTATGAGGTTTGAGGGGTCAGTTGCATTGCCAACGTTATGTACGGGGATGAGATAAAATTGTGTCCGGCTGTCAGGTACAGTGTTTTCCTTAATGGAGCTTTGAGTAATATAGAAATGGTGAAACCTACAGAGTTAGCAGCAATTTTTGGGAATTGTGGAGGTAAGTTGTCAACTAATGGTGAGCATGTTTTAAGTTTGGAGAGTAGGAACTTGACATAGGTTGTAGACACAGGTTTAAGAGAAAAGATGGTAGACTGGATAGAAGTGGGGGTGGTATCTGTGATATGAGCTCTCTGTAGGTTTGGAGATCAGTGGAAGATTTAGACTTTTGCCATTTTTGCCATGCACTATCCCTCTTACTCATAAGGGCTCGGCTGGTATGTGTTAGCCATGGGGCAAAGTGAGACTTGCTCCAAAGTTTTCTGACGGGAGTCAGGGAGTTAATTGTGTCAAGAAAGATGTTATTAAAAGCCAGGACAGTTTCCCCAAGGTGAGATTATGAAGGAAGGACCAATTAATTGAAGAGACCAGATGATTAAACGTATCTGGATTAAAAGTCGAGAGTTTACAGCAGTCTTTGTATTGCTGGGGGTTTTAAGTTGGGGGATAGTATCTTATAATGGAGGTGGAATGGTGATCACTAAGGGTTATCAGGTAGGGTAGAGACATTATGATAGAGATTAAGGTTGGAAGTGAGGACCCAGTCTAGTATGGTGGCAGAGTTGATGTGTTTTTTTAACTGAGTTGAGATAGAGATTAGCTGAGAGAAGCCGAAGAGGTTAATTGAGGAGTTGGGGGAATCAGGCTCTAGGGTATTCCAGTCGATGTTAACATCACCCAAAATAATAGTTTCATAAGTGATGGTTTGAGTGATCCAAGAGAGAAAGAATTCTAGGATTGAGATGTTGTTACCTGGGGAGATGTAAATGGATGTAATAGTTAATTTCTTATGAGTGTTTAATCGGCAGCTGGTGATGAGAATTTCAGCTGGATGAAATTCAGGAGTAGGGATTGAGAGAGGATGAAGGGTAAATAGGTTTGAGTAAAGGATAGCTACTCCTCCACCTTTCTTTTTGAGCCTATCATACTAGAGGATATTACAACCTAGCAGAAGTAATTTAGTACTGGATAAATGTGGCTTAAGCCAAGTTTTGGAAAGGCATAAAATGTCAGGGGTGTGTAAGGACATCCAAGCATAAAAGGGGGAGATTTTGTTCATGAAAATTTGAATGTTCATTGAGAGAATAGATAGATGTTTAGTGGATGTAGATGTTGGAGTCTGGGAAAAAGTATTATGGGTAGTGTCTTGGGGGTCTGAGGGATTGGGAGGGGGAGGGAAGCTCAGGTTAGGCCCAGGGCTTGGATGTATGTCACCAGATAGTAGTAAATTTGAAAGGAGTAGTCTGAGGGAACTAAAGTGGTGATTTAGATGGTAGATTTTAGTTTTAGTTTTGAGGGAGAGTGTTGGTAGAGTGAATATCTTAATTTTATGTAAGGTAGAGTTTGAATGATGAAAAAGAGATGGGGCTATAGGGCAAGAATGAATGGCAGAGTGGGTGGCTATAGGATGGGTTATAGTAGGCAAAGAGTTTCTGAGTGGGAAAGCACATTGATAAGCAGTGGTAGTGGAGGTTAGAAAGAGAATAGGTGTTGTAAAGATAATAAGTAGAAAGCTGTATGAGACATTTGTTGTACATCTAGTATAAACAGATTGTATAACAAAAGGAAGAAATTGATGCCCAAGAACAAGAGGCAAATGCCTCTGCAGAGGAAGAATTCCCTCCACAGAGTGAACAAGAAAACTGGAAGTCTTGTAAAGTCCCTTATAAATAGCATCCTTAGCCAAGGACAATCATAAGGCATTCTTAAATTATGTCAAAAATCTAAAAGGGAGTGCACAGCTATGTGCCAAATTGGTGGTAGATGGCAACATTCACACTATACTGTAGAAAATGTCCAACCTGATAGCTGCTAGATTTGGTGCAAACTTCACCCCCTATCCCCACCAACCATACCCCAAAGGATACCTGATACAAGTTCCCTACGTAGTATCTCTAGAGATCAAGTCTTATTTGTGGTCTCCAAGGCCAAACATATGGCCTCAATGAGGCCAAATAACATCCCCGGTTACTTACTATCAACTTATATATGCATAAAACGTTAAATCCTTTCTTTTCTCTTTTTTTTTTTTAAACTCTAGCTGAATCTGTAAAATGGACTCACTGACATCATTTCCCTATCCTGGTAAACCAATTTAGTCACTCAACTAAATAGTATATCTAGATGGTGGTGTTGTAAAGCAGTTACCACTACTGCCTCCTCCTGAGTGGTTCTCTCCTCTGGTTACTGACTTGTCCATTTTGTGAGCAAGGACCATCTCTCCCTACTTTGTTTGTGTGAGTTTCCATTGGGTACTCATGTTTTGTCCCACATCCTGAAGATATATTGGAAGGTAAATTGATAAGCCTCCAATTTGCCTATGGGTTTGTGTGCTGTGAGTGAGTACATGCATGTGTCCTGCAATAGACTGGAATGCTGTACAACATCAGTTTCTCTGCCTTGTGCCCATTGAACAATGGGGTATGGTCCTCTGACTCTGAACTGGGTAAAGTGGACATTGTATAATATATGAATATGTTTAAGACCATCGGCAGCATTCCATAGCTTTTACATTCCTCAGCAGTAGTTGTGGGATGTGTACTGTGTTTCAGTTATGCAATGTACACGACTTGCATTTGATTACCTAACAAAATGTTTTATTACAGTTTTGTTCTTTTCATATGGTTAATACTTCATCATATTCTGCAGTAATTATACAGTGTATAAAATTCGTCAGCCAGAGGGTCGTACTGTATATTTTTAGTCTGGACTGTTGCTATCAGTTTTACGATTAATATTTCATCACATTCAACAGATTCTGAACAAATTTAGTTAAAGAAAACATGATAAATGTAAGTGCTAGTTAAATTATACAGAAATGTAGACCAAGCCAAGGAGAGCAGCATCCTTTCCAAGACTAAGGCAAACCTAGATAACCAGATGAGCAGCCCCAAATATTCTCCAGGTCTGTCTTGTACTGCTGTCCTTGAGGCTGGAGGGAACTTTTGAATATGAGTTATTTGTTAAGCTGGGATATCACGTCCCTCAGTTTGTTGTGCTATGACTAACCCTAAAAGTGATGCTGCTATGAAATAACATACCTGCTCATATTTTACTGCTTAAATAGACATGAGTTCATAAAAAACACAATTGGTGTTTGTTTTAAACTATGGGCATCTTAATGCGTTTATGTACACACGGCGACATTATATTTTAAAAGTTTTAATTAGAAATTTGAAGGTCTTGACCATATATACTACATGCTGCTTATGTAACATACATTTTTACTTCAAGTGACCTAGGATTCTTTTGCTTCATTTGTATGGCTGCTTTTCCAGATTCTCTGTAATGGCATTCCCATGCATTAATGATGTACTTGTGTATAGAATGCATTCATCATTTATCTTTTTTCTTAACATTAACTCAAATCTAATGTAATGTGTTATTGAAGGACTGTGATTTGCTTAAAACTTTAAGCACTTGTTAAATTTCAGTCTTGATACAGTGTGCCGTATCTGATGTTTAAGCATTATGGTGTTTCTTGCTAATTTATAAATAATATAAATATTTCTACTGGATTTACATTCACTCATACAAAAGACACTTTACCTCACAAGGGCAGTGATGTTCATGGCCTTAGGTAGTTAGGACATTAAAGCATGTAGCTTAATTCTCAGTAGTCACAATTAAATTGCTGCCAGCAAGTTAAGCATCCATAAAAAAGAGGAATTTATTCTACTCCTCCCCATGAACTGCAGTTATCATAATCTTTTTTTTACAGCATTCTGCATCTTATTCAACATTTTATCATATTTTGGCACATAGAAATAATGCAAATCACCACAATCGTGCACATTTTGCTGAAGAGTGCCTTCTGAATGCATTCTTTTCTAATTATGACCTAAGTTTCTAAACATAAATTTAGTAATAAACTCATAGTATGTCTCATTTACTTTCAATCAGCTTTAGAGCACTCAATGAAGCATGCTTATCAGTCCTTCTAACAGCAATGCAAGGCACTGCTTCCCATAATTCAGACCAATGGCCATCAGTATGTGAGGCGAGTAATTGGGTCCACTGCATAATGTAACCCAGATTTAACACAGTGCTATCATAATTCTTGGGTTTCATTTGACTTTCATAGTTCTGAAATAGTATAATATGTTTTAAAGCTGCCATTCATAGTAGTTTTTTTTTGAGAACTGCAGGTTTTATTTAAGAGAAAAAAGTAACTCAGAATTTAAAATAAACTATTTATATCAGAGTTAAACATTATAAAATATCTTTCTTTTTTCTACTTTCTGATGACAGGTTTCACACTAGGCTGTCATTACACTAAGTTGACAATAATGAAACAATACTACAAAATGCAGCTGATAACATACCAAAACCTGATTCTGAAGTACCGATGTCTTTCTGGGCTAATAAATAGCTTCAAATCGAGAAATAATTTTGAATTGAAAAAGGTAATCATAGAGTTCCACACATGTGAGGTGGTGTGCCCATTAAAGGCTGACTTGACCTGACATCAGAGTACAGAAACTTATTTTATGAAGGGTTTTATTTAATAAGGACCATGCATACTGAGAATGATAGTTAGGAAAATGCAAAAACGGTAGTGTAGCATATGCGTATAACAGTAAACTATATTATATTTTAGCACACACTTGAGATTTAGTAGCTATGGACGGACATAAGAGAAAAAAACAGCACAGACTTTTGTTTTGTAAGATGTCTGCATTCAAAGGACAGTTGACTGTAGCGTTACCACCTGTTCCACTTTGTGACGGACAGTCCCTCTTTGGGCAGTTGTGTCCTGACAAATAATATTAAAAATGGCAAATGTCCTGAGATTGTAGGACATAATTATGTCCCATATTTTATGTAACAGTTGCATAAAATAGTTATTTCTGTATCTAAAATACCTAAATGTTACAAGAAACATAATAAAAAACTAAACTGCTACAAGAATAAGCTTTTATTTAGGAAAAAAAGTTAAGTTCTATCCTTTGTACTGACCGTGGGTATGTGTCGGCCTGTAAAATATGATGTGTGTCCCGAAAATGTCCCACTTTGGCTATTTGAAAAGGTGGCAACCCTAGTTGACTGGAATTATTTAGATAATAAAAAAAATGAAGAAATAATTATAGGCAGAGGCTGATGTGAAATTTGAGCCGGTATGTGATGTAATATCGATTGTCTCTCTGAGCTATGTCTATATTATGAATAAGCAAATAATATATTAACCAAGCAATATCACCCAATAGAATGGGTGTTGTAGGGAAATAATGATCCATCTGTGTTGTGAGATCCAGTGTCATAGGCAGAGGGACTCTTCACCTCAAGATGTCCATTATTTATCTATAATGCCCATCCCAAAGGGCATTAGTATGCTTGTTTTCCTGTTTTTATTTAATTAACATGGGAGAGGTTTTTCTCTTGATCATAGTATTACATATCTCCCTGATTAGTGTAGCTCTGTTTTTAGAGTATTGACTTACAATTTTTTTTTCTTTTCATCATAATGTTTTATTTAGCTCTGCATTGAAATAAGAATATTGGTTCTTGTTTACATTTAAGATTTCAGAATTGTGACTGTCCTGTGATACACAGGACTAGAACTGCAGTACAGCTGTTAGGAGACATACAGCACTGAGCTGTGTTTGTAGCTATGTTAAGTAAATAGTTCAGTTTGATAATCTTCTTGTATGCTTTGTTTATATCTACAATGGAATCCTTTTAACTGCTGGTATTGCAGTTATTTACTTTGGTACTGTTTTGCTTCTATTTTATTTTTTTCCCTCTCTTTAAAAGGATACCTCTCAACCTCCTACAGTAAAAAATCTGGACAAAGCCAATAGCCAAACCACAAAACAGGGACAATTTTAGATATTGCTCTTATAAACTTAGCAAGTTGCTAGAATAACAGGTTTTGTGTTACCACACACAATCTGAAGGATATGATGTCTGAAACTCAAATTTCTGTCATTATCTTGTTTCACTCCTCTGTGATTTGCAAGAAAACTACATATTTCATGAGGAGCAAATCAAAAATATGAGGGAAAAATGTGGGCATTCTGCAAAATTCTGAGCAGTTGAGAGGTATGAAAGGGTGAATGTCTGTTTGTGTGTGTGTGTGTGTGTGTGTGTGTGTGTGTGTGTGTGTGTGTGTGTGTGTGTGTGTGAGTGTCATAGCTCTCAACCTCTTAGCACAAGAAATCTGGACATAGCCTTAATTAATGGGAGAAAAAGGCCCAAAAAAAGGAACCGATTTTAAATATTGGTCTTATAAACTTAGAAAAGCTGCTAGAATAACAGGCTGGTTTTGTGTTAATATGTGTTCTGAAGGATATAATGCTTGAAACTCAAATTTCTATTAGCTCATTATGTCATTCTTCTGTGATTTGGCAGAAAACTACATATTTTATGAGGAACAGACCAAAAATATGAGCAAAAATGTGGTCATTCTGCAAAATTCTGGGCAGTTGAGAGGTAAGACAAGGGCGAATATGTGTGTGTGTGTGTGTGTGTGTGTGTGTGTGTGCGTGTGTGTGTGTGTGTGTGTGTGTGTGTGTGTGTGTGTGTGTGTGTGTGTGTATTTTGGTTGAAAGACCATGGCCATGGTCAAGGTACACTTTTTGCATATTGCGAAAATAGGGTGTTCAACATTTTGACTGTTTGTCACACATTGCTATGATCCGTGTTCTACATTGGCCTCTCAGCAGATTGAGACCTATGGCTTTCATGCTTCTATTCATTTTTATTTCATGATTTTAAGTTTCAGTCTTTTGTAGTTTGCAGGATTTTTGTTTTATTTCATGATCTTCAGCCAGTTAAGCTTCACTCCTGTGATAAGGAAACATCATTTATTTTTGAAGGAAGTCTGTCTAACAGATATGAAACATTTGTGTAAACTGTTATCAGTGAACTATGTGATATATTCATCAGGATAACTGTGCAAGATAAAAGATAAATGGTGGTATTTAAATCATGAATGTGCTTAAGTTTTAATTAAAGTGTAATGCTCCCTAGAGTCAATAGTGAAACCACAATAAAAACTTAAAACTTTTAAATGTAAAAATGCAATTTATAGTCAAAGTGGTCTTGTTAGAAATACAAAAGTGAATAACACTTGTATCCTAATAGTGTTACTTGAAAAAAAATCAAAACTTAAAAATATTTTAATTTCCATTATATTACCATTAATGGAGATTAATTAAGGAAGTTACCATAAATTCCATACCACTATATTTATTTTATTTTATTTTATTTTATTTATTTTACATTTGTTGACCGGGATAGTCCGACTGGATGCATGTCCATTTTCAGCAGAGGCCCAGGGAGAAAAGCTCCAAGGGTAAGCAGATACAGCATTACATAATACCAGCATTACATATTACAAACAGACTATTTGCAGAGATTACATAAGTAAGCAAGTTAAACAAAGTTCCACAGGTTACAGTTAATCCTGAGCACAAGTCAGGATTAAATTAAATTACACAGTAAACTGGTTAATGGATTTTTACACATTCTAGAGAGAGTTAGCCAGGCTTGATACATTGACATACCCAGTTAAGTGACAAATGTTTGAGTCTAGTTTTAAATTGACCTAAGGTGGAAAGTAAGGTAATATCAGCTGGAAGAGAGTTCCAGGATCTACTTACAGAGTTTGCAAAGAGAGAATCACCAGCTGTGTTTTTAATTTTGCAAGTCTGAATTAGTAGTTTGTCAGAGGATCGAAGCGGTCTAGGATTGTTATAGGGGGTGATAATATTTTTAAGTGCAGGAGTATTGTTCGGATTATAGAGGATTTTATAGGCCATAATCAGTTGGTTATACTGGATTAGGCTGGGTAGTTCAAGCCACCCAAGCTGATTTAGATTGATGCAATGATGTGTCCTAAAAGGCAGCCCAGTGGCAAACCTGGCAATGTGGTTGTAGCAAATTGAGAGTTTGTTAAGGACAGTCTTGTTAAAATTCGAGAGCAGAGGGGATGCATACAGAAGGGTTGAAAGAAGGTGAGAGCGAGCTATGGCAATTTTAGCTGGAGGGGTTAGGAAGGCTTTTATTCTGTAAAGTGACCCTAGTTTTTTATTGATGGTTTTGATAGTTTGGTTAACATGTAGGTCAAATTTTAGATTATTGTCTATGATGACACCTAATAGTTTTGTAGATGGGTCAGGGTAGATTATTGTGCCATTATTTGATTTTATGGTAAAGGTGAAAGCGGTAGATCTACGTGTTGGTGAAAATAACAGCATTTTAGTTTTTTGGGGATTTAGGATCAGACGATGTTCAGAAAGCCAGTTTTCTATTGTATTAAAGGTGGTCTGGGTAGCTGACCATAACTCTACTGGAGATGTGGCTGAGTAAATCAGAGTAGAGTCATCAGCATATTGGATACAGTTGACTTTTGGGATGACAGTATAAAGGTCGTCAATGAAGATGGAGAACAGCAAGGGCCCTAGTATAGAGCCTTGTGGTACTCCAAGGGTGTTAGGTAGAAGGTTAGAGAGTTTGTTCTGCCAGAGAACAGCCTGCTGTCTACCATTCAGGTAGGATTGAAACCATTGGAGGGCTTCAGTATCTAGACAGAATGTTTGCAGGGTGTGAATTAAAAGTTGGTGATCAACCATATCGAATGCCTTGGAAAGATCCAAAAAGAGGGCTGAGGATATATAATTATTGTTGCGATTATGGTTTATGGTGTTAGTAAAGGCTAGGAGGGCTGAAGTAGTGCTGTGATGAGGACGGAAGCCATGCTGAGTGTCTGTCATAAGGCGATTTTGGATTAGGTGGTGCATGAGTTGTCTATGAACACATTTTTCCATACTCTTTGCAAGTGGAGAGAGTATAGCTATTGGCCTATAATTGGAGAATTCAGTAGAGCTGCCTCCTTTGTGAAGTGGGATTACATAGGATATTTTACAGATGGTGGGAATTTTAGCTTCTACTATGGTTCAATTGATTAGTATTGAGACGGGGTAAGCAATAGCATCAGCTGATTTTTGTAGGTACTCGGCAGGGAGTTGATCAGCAGAAAGTGTAGTGGGTTTTAATTTTTTGATCAAGGTACGGATAAGTGAAGTGGTGACTGGTTGGAAGCTGAACTCGAGTAGGTTTCTAGGGGTGCTACTTTCAGGACCAGGGGAGCTAGGAGGTAGTTGGCTAGCTAGGGCTTGAATTGTCTCAGTAAAGAATTGGTTAAAACTATCAGAAACATCTTCAGGGGTTTTATCAACAGTAGCAGCAGGGATTGGGGTTGAAGTTTGTCCAGGATATAGTAGATTATTTAAACCTGCCCAAAACTTCTGAGGGTTATTTTGATTTACTGTCTGTAAATTATAGTAGTATTGTTTTTTGTCTTGTAAAATTGATTTTTTGGTTTCGTTCCTGGATTGCCTGTATTTAATGTGATCTTGAGGGTCTTTAGAAGAACGCCATAAAGCCCATGCTTTGTTTCTAAGGTTAATTTTGAGTTTAGACTCTATAGAAAGCCATGGTGCAGTTTTTGCCTTGGTTCTCTTTGAACGAACAGGTGCATGCAAATCATTGATCTCAAGGAATTTGTTGTTAAAGTATGCTACTGCTTCCTCTAAGGGGAGGTGTTTTAGAATAGACCAATTACATGAGTTTAGTTCTTGTTGGAATTTGGCAGGGTCAACATTTTTACTGTTTCTAACCTTTCTGAGTAAGGGTTGTTGGGAATTAATGGTTTTGTGCTTAATTACATATGTGAGAAGGTGATCGCTTAGGCCATTAAGGAGGGTACCAGAGGTGTACAGCTGGGGGTGACTGTTTATGAGTACCCAGTCAAGTATACTTTCTTTTTGGTTGGGTTTACCTATCCTGGTAGGGGTGGATATGATTTGTGTAAATGTATGCAGGTTAATATGGGTGGTTGGGGATTCTGAGGAACAGGTGCCCCAGTCTATGTTAAAGTCTTCAAGTAATAGGGTTTCTTGGGGGTAGTGACATGATAGCCAGTGCAGGATGTCTTCAAATGTAGATATATTGTTACTTGGGGGAATGTACATACAGATGATATTAATGCATTTATTTTTATTAAGTTGCAATTTGGTGGCAAGAATCTCTGAGTTATTAATCTGAGGAGGTTGTATTACATCTATGGTGACATTCAACTCAGATTTATAGAGTACAGCTACCCCACCCCCCTTCCTCGAAGCACGATCCAGCCTGTGTATGTTGCACCCAGGTGGTAACACTTCATTGCCTTTAGTATTAGGTTTTAACCAGGTTTCAGATAAATAGAGAATCTCAGGGGAGTGGACATCCAGAAGTGCATGCAATTCATGTACCTTGTTATTAATGCTTCTAATATTGAGATGACAGACTAGGAGAGAGTTAGTTGGCCTATTAATTGTAGGTTTGTAGCCTAGATTGCAAGTAGAGGGGGTATGTGTATCTGAAGTGAGTGGGCCAGGGTTGGGGTGAATATCACCACCAAGTATTAGGTTGAGTCTATACTTGGTGATGAACTTCAGGAATTTGTTTATTAGTTTGTGGTAGTGTTTGGATCTAGAGCTAATGTGCCTGGAGTTGAGATGTTGATAGACTGAACAAGATGTTGGATATGATCTGGTACTGTAAGTATGGTTGAAGGTGGAAGGATTTACAGCTGGGCTGATAGTATGGCCTTTTGGGACCTGAAATCCCATGAGAAACTGGTTTTCATACAAGGTAAGGAGGTATGGTGAGAACAAGAGGGGTAGTAAAGAGGAGTATATCATTATCTGTGATTCAGCTAGTGAGTTAAGGAACTGTTTTACCTGGTGATGCAACACCAGAAGATAGGAGTGGTGAGGTAAAGGTACTGGAAGGGGGATGGGAGAATGCCAGATGAAAGCTAATAGGTGCTATTAAAATATAGGTAGTAGAATGGGGGTGGGTGGAATTATCCCAGATGAAAGCAGATAGGATCTAGAAAGTGGGGGAGTGGCTATAGTACTATAAATTTAGAAGTACTGGGGGTGGGAGTGAATTGGGGGCAGGGAGGGGAGCGAAGAGAGCCCGAGCGTAGCGAGGGTGAACGTAGCGGGGCTATTGCAGTTTACAAGGTTTCCTAAGGTGTCCTAAAGCTATAAGGTAAGTATTACAGCTCTTAATGTAAGAGTCAATTTACTTCAGTTACAGGGGAAGGAGGCAACCACTCAAGTAGAAACAAAGAGCCCTATGGCTGACCAATATAGTGACCTGCTTAATTACAAAGCACTGTAAGTGAAAGCTTAACAAATGCTTTTTGTGTACGCAACCTACTCTGTTTAAATGTTGAGAGAAACTGATTGCAGTCCTGTAGACACCATTTTGTCGGGAACTGTAGAGTTCAACTAGGAAAAGAGAAAAGCAGAGATTCTATGGTAAGCATGAAGGCAACAACAGGCATTCAGAAAGGTTTGGTGGGGGGGTAAAGTAGCATACTTCAGAATGAACTAAGATTTATAGCTAAGAAACCTAAGCAAGAGAGCAATGCAGTAAATAAACACTTGCCAGATTTTAAAGATATACCAGAAAATCTAAATCAATTATTCACAATTGTACAACTGGAAAATTGCCAGTAAAAGCACTTCAGGTATAGCTAGCCCAAGTTATTCAAGTCATAAAAGCACTTCTTCAATGTGTGTGTGCAATTTAAACATTAAAAAACACATGCAGCAAGGAGGAGCTCTGATTATACACTTTCTCTAGGTACAGGTTCAGTTTAAACACAACTATTACCACAGAAATTCAGTAAAGTCACTAGCTACTTATATAAAACCAGTTTCTCCAGAAGTACTTGAAATATCTGTTAGACACAATCAATAATGGCCACTTAATTTCAGGAAACATTTATGTTGTGTTTCCATCTGCCAAACCTTCAGTACAAAATTGCAATAAGGAGTAATAATTAAGTGTCTTGAAGCACAACAAATTACACAGCCATTCTTTCAAGTCTGGGTGTAGGATGCTTTTAATGTTAGAATATTGTATTTCCCTTTGCAGATTGCTCATAAATTATTTTTACATAGCTTTTTAGGTCTTGAAATGATTCCCTCTTGGACTTCATTAAATTCAGATTCTTTGCATGAGCACATACAGTATGTTTAAAGTCTATAAGCAGATTCTTACAGAATAATTCAGGGCTGCTCAGACTACAAATACACCATTCACAGTTTTTATTTTTCCTACTTTGTGGTTTATACTGTAAGGGACACATCAGTGCTGTTTTAGAAAAAGAAATCTAACACTTTCATGTGTTTGATGCCATAAATAACATTAAAAGATTCACCTGAATCAAAAATGATATATTTATTTATTTTACATTTGTTAACCAGGAACGTCCGACTGGATATAGGCCCATTTTTAGCGTTGGCCTGGGGAGAAAAGCTCCAGACATACATAACAAGTATAAATACAGGGAAATTATTACAGTGAATTATCACAAAATGGACATTTGTTCAACAATATATATACACACGTTCAAGATTATTCTCAATATATATTCTGAATGCGTTTTACTAGCTAGGTTAAAAGTGTTAATAGAGAACATTTGTCATATTTTAATAATACCAGGCTGTTGTTTTTAATTTTATTTTCACTTAAAAGTACAAGCATATTGTTTGTTCATATAATTATAACATTCAGTTATAACTTAAGTTCCAAGGGCCAGTCTTTCTTTATAAATGCTATTTGTACTATTAGTTAAAATAATAACATGGATATGGGAATATCTACTTCTTTGGAGAAGAGTCTTAAATAATCTCAAAGCATAGTAACTTTCTTCTTGTTTACAGCATCTGACTTTATTTGAGGGAACAATATAACTCATTCTTAAGAATTTTGGCCTTCCAAAATTAAATGTAATGGGATAGCTTATTGGTTTCTTGAGCAGAAGAATAATTTCACTTATTTTGTTAAACTTTATTTATATTGTATTTTGCTAAGAGAAGGGGCATTCAATATGCAAAGTCCAGTTTTATAACTGTTCATGTTACTTACTAATTTATTTTATTTAGGTATTATGATTATTAAGTTTCATGTTTTTTATGTCAGTCTCTTAGATTTTGCTTAAGCAGCATACATTAGAAAGGGTCTATATTAGAACATTGAAGTTTCACAGCTTTGAATGTCCTAATATCGACCCCTATTCAGCGAACGCTGAAAATAGAGAAGCTGCAGAACACTGAATTTCTTCCTAGGGAAGGAATTCAGTTGGCCGTTCCTGTGGCTTCTCTATTTTCAGCACTGTGGTGGAAAGTTACGAGTTGGGATCAGGTAAGTGTGCGATTGTGTGGACATGAGGGTTAGGGCATGGGGTAGGTGAGTTAGGGTTAGGGCACGAGTCAGGTAAGTGTGCGATTGTGTGGACTTGAGGGTTAGGGAAGGGTAGGTGAGTTAGGATTAGGGTGCGGGTGAGGTGAGTGTGCGATAGTGATGGACCTTAGGGTAAGGATTTGGGTTAAGGTAAGTGGATAGCTAGTGGTGTATGTACAGTTTAGTGTAGGGTTAGATGTAGGATTTTAGATGTATGTGTGTGGATTGTTGTTTGTTTGGTGTGCTTGTGTTGTGTGTATGTGTATCGGAACAGCAAATTTTTTCCCTTGGAATAAATTCACTCTTCTGCATGTTCGATATTGTCAGCGTTTGCTGAATAGGGGTCAATATTAGAACATTCAATGTTTTAAAAAGTCGATGATCTAATATAGACCCCATTAGAAATGTTATCATTTTTTTTTTTTTTTTGCAAACTTTTTTCATTTTAAGTAGTTATGGGTCATTTGGTATCTTTTTGTATGGCTTTAAGCAACAATGAATGGTTTGCAGCCAGATATTCTGACTTGTTAAATAATGCAAGTCAAAGCCAGGTATTAGAAGCTTTGGAATATACAGCTGTATTAGAATAAAACAAAGTTTTGTTTATCTTTAATTAGATTTGTTTAGTTATATTATACTAAGTTTCCTTCACTGGTTTGCGTTTTTTATGTAGCACAGGGAAAAAAAAAACTTCTGGCAGGTACTTTATATATACTGCATTATTTGTGGTCAGACTGAAGCCAAATATAGTACAATTAAATTTGAGTTATTAACTACCAGGGTTCCACAGAATAAAATAAATGCATATTTTTATTTATGCTGAAAATGTTAATGTGGCCGTGTATGAAGTGATGCCAGTTTTCCATGCTGGGAAAGAGAAGAAATAAGGAATTTACATATTTAAGCTATGATTAAAATGTGTTATAATCAAAATGGAATCATTTTATAGGACACAGGAATGTAATCTATTTTTTTTAATTTAGAACAGACTATACTCCAGTGTCTTTGGGAAATAGACTAGGCAAATACTTTTAAATTTGATCTTGTCTCAGACGTCAAGGAAAGGACACATGCCATACCTCTCAACTGTACAGATTTTCACAGAATGTTCAGATTTTTGTCTCATATTTTTGGTGTGTTCCTCCTAAAATCTGTACTTTTCTGGCAAATAGCTGAGGATTGAAGTCATTAAATAATGACAAACACTTGAGTTTAAGACTCCACATCCTTCAGAAAATTCATGCTAATGCAAAACCTATTATTCTATCAAGTTTCTAAGTTTGTAAGAGCAATATTTAAAATCTGTCCCGATTTGTCCACCCATCATTTTAGGCTTTGTCCAGATTTTTTGCTCTAAGAGGTTGAGAGGTATGAATGCACAAGTCCACACATGTGAGAAATCATGTTCAGAGTGGGACACAGCAACTTTCTCAACTTTCATGTAAATTAAGCCTAGCAGATGGTGAACTTCTCTCCAAAATAGCCATCAAACCCAAAATGGAACCTTCTACACATGGCTATCCACACAGATCTTGAAATTATTTATCCATTAGTATCAAAGAAGTTATGGTAAATGGTCCTAAGGTGGATAATAATATATTTAAACAGTGAATGACTGAATGTAAGGATTCACATTAATGCATCACATGAGTTAAACTACATTTACACAGACACACACACAGACACACACACACACACACACACACACACACACACACACACACATAGGTAATGAAGCACAAAGCTGTAAAACATCAAACAAATGAATAATTAGCAACACATTGAACTAGAACTTGCAATGTAAGTACTCCAAGGAAACTTAACAGCAGTACCAGTAACCTACTTAAGACCATCTACCCTACAACTGCAATACAACAAAGTTGTAGGCTTGGCCTCCTGCAAAATGTGTGTTGCGTAACACCGGATATGGAGGTAAGTTTGAAAAAAGTTAACAATTTGATTTCAAATTGTTGACATTGTTTTCATTCATTATTTTTATCAGTCACTATCGTAATTTTCAGCAATATTTTTTGAGTACGTAAGTACTCATAAAAAACATTTTTGAAAATATGATAGTCAACTGTATAAAGCATATATATATATATATATATATATATATATATATATATATATATATATATGCATGTACCTACTCTGACATTACTCCATAGTAAAGATATAGTCACTTTTATCTAGACTGAGCATTTCCAATATTTGTAGAGGGCTACGTTTGACTATTCATGAATGCTTATGAAAGTTGGTCTCCATAAAAGTAGAATCATATTACCAGACTTGGGTGAGACTTTTATAGGCAAAATAAACAGGAGGAGTCACAGCAGGTTCTAACTGACACATTGCCTGTCTCAAGCAGAATCCTTCACAGGTCATCAGAAGTGATCTCTAGTGTTGTTTAGCATGAACCAGCTTTTGGAGGGCTTCCAAAAGAAAGGCATAACTGATCATCACTAAATGTGTGCACATGGCAATCAAAATAAAGTGCACATTTTCTATGTTGCATGCTGAAGACCTCATCAGCTAAGAGACAACTAGCAGTGGTTAAGAGCACCTTTAACCAATTTTGTTAGTGCCTAGTTGAGCAAAGGATACCAACAAAGCTCTCAACTGCATTGACAGAAGGATCTTATAAAGGAGCAGGTAGGTATTCTGTCCTCTCTGTAGGTCCTTAATTGGCACTATCTGGAACTGTGCATCTATCTCCAGAAACTCTTAAACGGAAAAGGATGTTTATTTAGATAAAGTGTGTGCAACAAAAACATTATGGTGATTCTTGTTTTTTTTTCTATTTAGTAAATGGCTATAGTCTTCATGACCTACACTTTCTCTTCGTTAAGAATCAGATATACAGGCATATGCAACTGTATGTCTTAAACATTTCCATAATCTTTAGGGAATGAACAAATTTAAGTGAAGCAAATAATAAACCATTGCTGTGCATAGTCATGGTAACCCTCTACAACTTAGGATGAACTGCCGTGGAACGTAACAAGATAAATATATAAATATGCCTTCAATCATAGAGTAATCATAGGATCATAGGATCATAGGAGGTTACTAGGCTAATGGCCCTGGGGCCCTTACAAGCCTAGCCAAGAGTTTATCCCAAAAAAGAAATGTTAGTCAGCACCTGTCGCCCCTGTCAGTGAGGGACACAGGTGGACCCCTGGGGCAAATTTGTGGTTTCCCATCCACTCATCAAGACTGCCCTTGAAGAGGGTCAGTGAGGCATTTTGTTTGACATGTATAGGAAGTCTATTTCAAAGATGGGGCAGCCTCTGGGAGACAAACCTGTCTCTCCAGCATGTTTTGTTGATGTTACATATTAGATTCAGGCCTTTCGAGCAGGTAATACATGAGGAGTTAGACTTACAAATATGGAGCATCTCTAGTAGGGCAGGGTCCAAGATCGCTTGTAGGCGAGACACCTCTGAGCAACCTATATGAAAATGAGTAGAGTGACAGTGATTTGAGCCTGTCCACATAGAACAAGTGTTGCAGGCCATGGATTCTCTTTGTGAGGTATTTCTGTGACCTTTCCAGCTGGTGCAAATGTTCGGAGGGGTACATACCAAACGAGGTGTTATACTCAATTATTGGTCTAATGAGAGAGGAGTATAGAGAGGTAATAATCTCCTTTTTTCTGGATGTAGTCCCTTTACTTATGACATGAACCAAATAAAAGGCTTTTCTGACCACTGCTGCTACATGATGGTGGAATGTGAGACTGTTATCAACCTAAGTACCCAGGTCTCTCACCACAGGTTGTGTGTTTAGGGGGTTACCATCGATGTGGAAATCAGTAGGGGCTGTGTTTTTGCCGGATGTTATTATGATACATTTTTGTACATTTAGCTTGAGGCCATGACTTTGGCACCAGTCATTAGTTGCTGTAAGACCCTCTTGCAGTATGCCAACATCATTTTGGGAGTCCATGACAGCAACCAACTTACAGTCGTCCACAAACTTGGTCAGCCACAGGCTTTTGTCTTTGCCTGGACATCTGAGAAGTAGAGGCCAAACAGTAGGGGTCCCAGGACAGATCCCTGGGGAACTCGACTAGTGAAAGGTCTGCTATCAGAGGTGGAGGTGCCTATTTTGACATTGAGGGTCCTGGTGGTGAGCCAGTTGGCCACCCACCTGATGAGATAGGGATTTAAGCCAAGTTGTATTAGCTTTTCAATGATGCCCGAGTAGGTGATTGTGTCAAAGGCCTTGGCCAAGTCAAGGTAAGCTGTATGTACTGACTTTCCTTCATCCAGGGCCTTGGTGGCAGTCTCAAAGAATTCAACCAAGTTCAAAAGGCAAGATTTTCCCTTGATGAATCCAAACTGGGTGGGGTCAAGTGTTTGGAGATTGCCTATGTCCTTGTTTATGAGATCCATAATAATATGCTCCATGGCTTTACAGATCAAACTTGTCAAGCTAATGGGATGATAGTTTCCAGGGTCAGTAGTGGCACCACCTTTGTGGAAGGAGATGACAATGGCAGTTCGCCACTCTGCTGGGATGAAGCCTGTACTTAGGCTGTGGTTGAATAGGGTGCTCAATGGTGAAGCCAGTTCTTGCTGGAGATGGTGCAGAATACAGCCTGGGATACTATCAGGTCTAATAGAAGCTGTGTTCTTTGCCTTGGATGGGGTCTTTACCAGATGAGCTACAGAGATGTGAGGTGTGGGACAAGTATCTGATCATCATAATATCCTGGCAGCAAATGAAAAGCAGAACTTTATAAAATGTCACATTATTTTTGCAAGCTAGCCCTATAAAGAAGATATGACAAACACTTAGGCAAACAGCCTATGACAGAGATCCCAAAGGCAGATATTTAAGTTTTCTCACTATAGCATTGAAGTCTAGTCCTTGTAAATGTACACTTCATCGAGTCCTGGTCTAGAGATAGACTATTTCATCAAATTTTTCAACTTCCCATGATATAGGATCTTAGAAGATGCTATACTAAGTGGGGGAGGGTGAATCCTCCTACATGGGGTTAGGAAGGGCTTAGCCCAATTCACATAAGACCACTGTTGTGCTTTGTGGCCTCTACTTGGCAAAATAGTCCAGTGCTACACCGGGACTCAAAATTTCAAACCCTGTTCTGGTTTCTTCATAGAGCACCATTGCAATACTGTGACTGGTTGCACCATTGCAATACTGTGAATCAGTGACTAGTTTAGCAAGCCAGGGAAAACAGTTGTATAGACAATGCTTAATAAATAATCTATTTGGTTACTTAAAATATTCCTCAAACATGCAAAGTAGAAGGCTGAATTGTTTTATTTTTTTTAACTACCAGTAATGGGGACTGCTACTTATTAAGCTGACAACAGTGAAAAAGGGGTATTGCGTTACAGTTTCCCAGCGAACTTGTGTTGCTTCTACTGGCCATTACACAAAAGATTGTCTTACCTATCTGGTGTGTATTAAAGGGTTAGAGGGGAGCTGGCAGTTGACTGAAACAATGTTAGTTTACTTTATGAATGTGCATCATGCCTACTCCGTGGATTTTTATTTTTATTTAAATTTGTGCACAACCTTTTTCATGAACTGGTGCACTGCTAAATGAAACATACCTGTATGATTCCATGGAGGACCAGTGACACTTTGTTACTGTGACATGGTGAAATGGAGGCCAGTGGTCGAGGAACATTAGCATATGTTTATTCTTAGGTAGGTAGGATCCCAGGCAGTGAGTACTGATGTCTTTATTACAAAAGAGAGGTTTCTGGACAATGAACATGAACATAAGTATTTATAAGGGAGGGTATTACTAGACAATGATTATTAACATATTTATTGTAAGGGAGGGGGAATCTTGAAAATTGAATACCAACTTATTTAAAAGTAGGCCCAGTTTGACAGTAAGAATGATTTCATATTATATTAGCATGGGATGAGGAACCCAGACATGTGCATTAATGCTAGTGCAAGTACTATATGGTCTCTCATCAGTGTATATGTCATGCATTTCTGCTATCCTTGGGAGTCTGTGTGGTGACAGAACTGATGTTCCACTGTGTCATTTGCTTGCTGTGTTTTTTAATTAGTTTCAGTTATTCGGGGTGTGGTCCATGGTAGCATCTCATCACATTACTGTACCTCGGTGTAATGCCCTCTGCTCTGCAGAAAAGAATCATTCATTAATTCCATAGTGACTGGACATCCAAGCAGAACTGTAAGACCTTCCATTTAACTTACAGAGGCAGCTGTAGAAGATGCTACTGATGCTTTTAACTTTCTTTTTTGTTCCGTTTCATGTAAAGGTGATGGTTAGGGCTTTTTCTGGTTCAAACTTTTGCATCTTCTGAAATTGCATGGGTAATGCTTTCTAAGTAAACATGCACACATCTACATCATGTCGTACACCCTTTGTCCTAAGCTGTACAGCAGGTCTTATTCCATGTATCCCAATACTGAAAGAAGTAATCAAGCAGGTAGCATGTTTACGAAAGTGAAGGTTCACTTGTGTTTCTGAGATGGATACTGTTTTTGGAGAGTGCAGCCTGACCTAGTTTTAGCAAGATATTTGAGACCTACCTACTTCTGAGTATGTAATGAGGTCTGTTATTGGGCAAAATTGTGTTGTAGGGACTTCTTGGACAGTAACAGGTACAATATTACCTTGAAAGGTTGTCAGTACCTGAGTGGAGCAGAATTAGTTTCAATATCACCTTCCATGAGGAAGAGTAACATAATTAGAGCAGAATTAGGAACAGTAAATCCCTGTGGGGTGATCACTATCATCAGTGGGGTGCAATTAGGTACCATACATGGTTGCAACATTTCTCCTTTGGGGCTACTCTATTTCTTGAGATCTTGTTTAGGGGATCAGGTGAGTGACGTATGGGTAACAGTAAGATGGAATCGAGCAGAGAAGACAATTAGGTCAATTGGAAGGAAGCAGTCAGCTGGACTGAATGCAGTCATTACTAGTGGTATTAATATTAGAATTATATGCAAAGAGATGTGAAAGATAAGCTAGGGAAATGTTTTAGGTAACTGACAGCTTTGAACAGAGTAAACAGAAAAGTAATGAGTGGAAGAACATAAAAATGGAGAAAGTCGATGGTGGTTACTAGCTGTCATTCTGTGTGGTGGATCCAGTGAGAAGTGAAATAGGGTGGTAGGTATATGTGGGGTCAGGATTATTTAAATAATTAACATATTAAGTTGGTAAAACACATTCTTCACATGGGGCAGATGTTGGTGGGATGTTTAGCTGATGAAGACAGGTGCGGCCATGCAACTTTATTGTTAAAAACAGGTACCAGAAATTACCTGAGGGAGTGACAGGAATACAGTTAATATAACGGAGAGTAAGACAGAACAGAAGTAAAATCTGTGGCATATACCATTCCTAGATAAAGTAATGTATCATAATGTGGAATGGGTACATACATAACTATTTACTTAAGAATGATGCTGGGTAGGTTAAAAAAATGGCTTAGATATGTTGCAGGTGGGTTACCACCGAGAGACATTGTTTTCAAGCTAAAGCAAACAGACTGCTAGCTGTAACATTGCTGGCTGAGAAAAAGTACAGGTGATGGTCATTGTTCTATTTATCTGCCTTTAACAAAGGTTATATTTGAAAAAGGTTCACGTATATTCATCCACTCATCTAAGTAATAATCATATACGATGCAAAAAATAAAGTATTTCCAAATTCAAGGAGACAAAAAGTTCAGTATGTGTCACACAGAGAAAAATTAACCTCTCTGCAAGTAAGGAAAACAATCAATATGGAAATACTATTAATTAACAGCAACGTTAACAGCAACAATCCTCAATGATGTGGAAAAATTTACAACTATACAAGTTAAACTTAATGGCAACAACCAACAGCCTCATCTGCAATGCTTGGTTTAAAATGAACAACGTATTTTTGTAGAGTGTAGCATCAAGCATATTTACCCAGCATAATATCTATCATATCACTCAAAGAATCCTGTTCAGTCATATACAGACATAAACAGTAACCCACATATTAGACTTAAAAAGTACTAGGTTATTTAGGCTTTATTGTGGATAACTGTTGCTTTTTGCTTGATGTACTTTTAATAAAGCAGTTGTGAAGTTTATTGCAATTATCACTTAAATAAATCTTTGTGCTCTTTGTATTTGCTCTTCTAGTGCCCTTATAAAACCGCTACGTGTCCATAAAATATGTATGCATTTCTGTTTATATGTCTTTAACACAGGTCATGTTTGAAAAAGGTTATTGTATATTAATCAAATCATCAGAGTAACAAACACACAAACTCTGACTACAGTAACAGATAGCTCTTACTGGTTTGACTGACAATATATTTGGTTGACTGTTTAACCAAAAAGTATTATTAGTAATACTTATCATGACTTCATTTGACATCAATAGTATTAGTTTGCCGGTCAAAGGATACATTATTCAAAACAGTAAGTTAGAAAGTTACTGGTCTTGGCATGTATATGCAGCATGAACAACTGGGGGGGGGGGGGGGGGCAAGTTAGAAATATTCTTCTTGGAAATTTTGTAGTGAAAACTCAGTAGTGATGCAGTTTATGACCCTCATGGGGCTATCCACTCATGATGCAAACCTCAGGTAGTAGACATCCATCAGTGACATACCATTCCATCATTCAGTAGTACAGATGAGATCCTAAAGCTGGTTTGGGTGCCACATAGTATAGGTTCATAGGTTCATAGGTTGGTACTAGGCTATCGGCCCTAGGGCCTATACAAGCCTAGCCATAACAATTCCCTAGCTATTTCTTCCCACACTGTTTACTTCCCTGGACCCCTGTCTAGCAGGGTGACTGACATGATCCCAGGGGTGAATTTCCTTTCTCCCATCTCCTATGCAACCTAGGAACCCGCTGAAAATCAGGCAGTAGGTAGTTGATTATGGATGTTTGGCTTGGGGCACCAACAAAGGCCTATGTTCATTGCTGATGCCGTGGAGGGGTGGTGGTGTGCTGATTCAGTACTGATAGAACTTTAGAGGCCTGTATCTCAAAAACAGAGAGACATTCAGAGATACAAATGTTATAAGGATGACCTGCTTACTGGTAAATATGAAGGACTGTTCAAACTGAGGCATATCTGGATATCTGGGATAAATGGTATAGTCACGCACTGGTCAGAGATGGGAGTGGGGTTAGAATGTATTTAGCCATATGTGTTACCATTAGACCACAGAGAAAATATGAAACAACTGTGATTTATACATTAGGCTATTTCTTTTGTATTTTTAACAGTTATATTTGTCTTTCCTTTTCCTGATATGTTTGTTACCTCCTCCCACAATCTACAAGCAGAAGTGAACAAATAATCCAAGTTGTTAATTCTGATATGTATTTTTCTAGTATATTATATTATTATAGGGTTGTTACTT